>NC_134485.1:161704670-161876871 GCF_040206685.1 Ascaphus truei
GCTCAAATTGAATTTCAGCTATAAATGGAGTTCTTTATACATTAAATATCTGGGAGTGAATGTATCAAAGAACTATCAATCTTTATACCAATCTAATTATCCAGCTCTCTTTGAGGAAATTAGGGGAGATCTGGATAAGTGGGAAGGTTATCAAATTTCGTGGATTGGAAGGATGATTTCGATAAAAATGAACATACTCCCTAGATTATTATATATTTTTCAAACGCTCCCTGTCCACGTCTCGGGCTCCGAGCTGAAAAACATCCAAAACAGGTTGTTTAATTTTATATGGCAGGGCAAGAGACCCAGAGTCGCTAGATCAGTATTATTGTCTTCAAGAACAAGGGGGGGCATGGGAGTCCCAGATTATCAGGGCATTATCTTTAAGTATTATCAGGCTGCCCAGCTAAAGCAAGCGGCGCTGTGGAACTCATTACCAGCCCAACGTTGCTGGCTCGAAATTGAGACCCAATATGCCAAAATGCCTTCTCTGCCAGCATGCCTTTGGAACATGGAAAGAAGAGACATGCTCTCACACAAATTTAAGCTGGGGGCAATGGAAAAAATCTGGGCGGTATGGCTGAAGTCTAAAGTCAGATTTAAGCTTGCCTCCACCAGTTCGCAATTTACGCCAATTTTAATAACCCTAAATTCCCACCCGGATGTGGCTCCAAGTTATTTGACAAACTAAAAGTGAAGGGGATCGGGGTGATCGCGGACCTATTGAGCCTAGGGACGTTCCTGAGCTACCAAGATTTGAGGGCTAAATATGAAATTCCAGAATTGGACACATTTAAATATCTCCAGATTAGACACTTTGCCTAGAAAATATCCTCAAAACCATAATTTCCCCCTCTCACTAAATTTGAGAAAATCTGCAGAGCCAGTTCGGACCAAAAAGGTTTAATATCAAAAATTTATGCTAAATAGGAGATTTCAGACGACCTTCCAAAACATGAGTATATTCTCAAATGGGCTGCAGATTTAAATATAGCAATTAATAAGGAGAACTGGGAAGACATCTGGGAAGCAGCCTCAGGAACTTCCATTTTACCACAATGAAAGATAATATCTATAAAATACTATTCTACTGGTATCTCACCCCAGTGAAATTAAAACAAATCTACCCTCTGGCATCTGACCTTTGTTGGAGAGGCTGTGGACAAAGGGGAGACATGGTTCACATTTGGTGGACATGTCCAGAAATTAAGAAATATTGGACCATGGTTCAAATTTTAATAAAAGAGGTCACTGACCTCGAAACACCTATTGATCCATTGACCTAGAAGAAGTTTCCCTGATGAAGTGGCCTTTATAGTTGCTGCGAAACGCATTGGAATTATACTTTTATTGATCTATTAGTACCCTAGTATTTTATCACTTTTCTGGCCAAGTGAAGAGCTCGATTTCGGCACCTTCCTGGTTGACGCCCCTCCGGTGACGTCATCTTTGTTTATCGGTGTGTATCGGCGTTCAGTGTGCTGGCGTGAGAGGCAGAGCTAACACTGATCGGTGAGACTGTCCCTCTACCAGCTACTCCTCAACGGAGTTCGGGACTTATCCACTTTGACTACATGGAAGCTACAAAGGGACCCTCCGCTTCTAAAAAGCCCAGCAGATGAGAGCACAGCACGATATGACTGCAGACTCCTGAGATCGGGTGATCCGCTGCAGCCTTCTCCTGTGTCCTGATGCCCAAGTGGTAACAACTGTCTTAGTCACAGTTACATGCCTGTTTAACCTTTTTCTGATGTACGCAGAACCTTGAATTACTTTTTAATATAAATTGTTCATTCATACTTCACCATGAGCGTTGTGCGCTGTTTTGTGTTTTGTTTTGTCTAGATTCAGGGTCTTGGACCACCCTATCATAGCAGCAGACGGTCCTCATTGGTAATCTAGTTACTTATACTCACATGGGTATTTAGTGGTTATTTCACTTTATTCAATTCACTTTGTTTATTCATTTTAGTTGCGCACTTGTACTGTGTTTATCTCTCATCCATTGACCTACCTGTTGGCCAGGCCAATGGGTAATATTAACCGACCAGTCAGGAAATAAATCTCCATTCTCACAGCGGCGAGATGTGAAGTTGCGGCCTCCTGGAAGAAACTATCCACACCCTCCAAAGGGATGATACAAAAGAGGATCAACGAGGTGATGCTTATGGAAAAGCTGACTGCTTTCCTCAAGCATAATACAAAGACTTTTTATAAAGTCTGGGAACCTTGGATAATTTTATAAAGTGAGCCGAACCCCTCATACAGATGGTGCAAGGAAAGTAAGCGCAAAACCTTAAAAATACATTATTAAAAATAAAAACAAAATTAATATCACCAAGAGGAGATGCAGCTGGTGTGAGTGATTTCGCAATCACTCAAGGTAACGTCTGGGGGAGGACACAGAGCGCAATATTCCTCTCCAAGGTGGAACAATCACTGGGAATCTCATTTCGAAAAAGGCAGCATATGTAAAGAAAAAGAAAGAATATAGTGCAACACAATTTAATTAATAATACACTCGAGCAAGGAGGCTCCAATATTCTCAAATGCTCCAGGGAATAAAAAAGCAATTAAACCACTTTGGATTCAGACGCAGTAAGAAAGCTCCAGTAAGCTGCTGTACATCCACTTCTTCCACATACAAGCGGTGTCTGACGTCACGGACCGGCTCTCTCAGCGTTCCAGCAGTAGAGGAGGATCGTAAAGCTCCGTGGTAGGCAGCAGCAATGCAGGACGCACAAGCGGGAAGGCACAGAAAACCAGCACAGCTGATCTCACGGCAGAGGGGAGCTGACTTCTTCACAAAGTCTGAGCGCACAGAAGAAAACCCTACGCGTTTCGTCCGATAGCATCGACTTCTTCAGGGGTGTAAGGATACTGCACCATGAGTCTACATTAAATAGTCCCTCAATGGGAGAGAATAGATGACATCACGGCACATAACTGATTCTAATAGGCTCAGTACACCTCTACAATTAGCCACACTTCATTGACAAAGGGAAAGGAACACTAGAAGTGACTATAAACAAAAGAGGGGGGAGGTATTAAACATGATATATTATATAATAAAAATACATTACAAAATTACACAATAAAAATCATGAGAAAAATATCTATAATAAAACTCCCAAAAAACAGATTAAAAAGACGACGAATCTAAATGGAGACAAAAGAGGAGATCAGTGCATGTACATAAATAACATTATATTAAAATAATACTCTTAAAAATCATATTATTCCGCCAAGCTGTTCAAATACGAATTACCTAGATCACATACCCCATTATCTACTCTACACACCAATTAGAGACTAAGGGGAACTATCATAAGTGATCGTACCGTGTATACTAACATCATTATCTGATCACATACACTTACCTCTAACACGGAGAATGTGACTTGAAGGACAATAGGTACCCTGTGTAGTTACGATACGACGTTGACCAGTGCCCTAGAGCTCAGCGAGACGCTTGGCGGAGTTTTAATAGACGTCATTTGTCTATTTTTTATTCTAAGTATATGGAACTGCACTATATACTGTTTTAATTACACATTTACATTGTTATTTAATAAAGTTTACCCTATTTACTACATCCACCCCTGACCGTCTATACTATAAAGGTCTGCGGTGCGCCTGCAAGGGGATCCTTTAGTGTACCTTCTTTGGTACACATCTTTTTCTATTCTGTACATCCATAGGCAGCACGCTTTCACCAACAAGGGGTTAGAGTGAGGTTTTTCTCTATAGTGATCGTGGGATGCCAGAGAATACGTAGTCCGAGAAGAGCCGAGGTCAGGAGCCAAAGGGGTTAGTCGTACGAGCCGTGTCAGAACCTGTAGATTCACCAAGAGAACACCAAACAACTTCCATACAGAAACTATGTTGAGCGATGAGTGAGGGCTCAGAGATGTCTCATAAGGTGTAACTCCTCTATGCCCGCAGACCTGGCCATTCCCCAGTACTGAGGTGGCTAAGGTTATAACACGCACCCACAGCAGTGAGGGCGTGCCCGGAGTGTGGTAGTGCGTTGCCGGGCCTGTAGAGAAAAGGTTAACAGATACTTGCAATGTCCAAGGTCTCAGAGTTTGGATAGTAATGTCCGTGTGCCAGAGTTCAGGGGTACCAGAGAGCAGCGTAAACAAGTCCATAAGCCAGTGTTCGAGGATAGGAGAAGGCAGCGTAAATGTATCCGAATGCAGGGTCCAAGGGCAGGAGAAAGCAGGGTAATCCAAAACAAAGCAGAGTCCAAGCCAGGGAGATCCAGATGTAAACAGGGACAGGAACCAGCACTGAAAAAGACAGGAGAGCCAAGCATAGAGACTGAACACACAGGGGTCACAAGAAGCTATGCAGAGCAATGAGCTAGAGGACAGACAGGGATTATAAAGGAGGGAACACCAATGGGAGAGAGAGGAGGAGCAGAGGGTAGAGTGAGGGGTTGCAGAGATAGGTCAGAAGGAGTGAGGGAGGAGACAGGTAAATCAGAGAGGGAAATAGCTTGCCCATTATGAGGGGCAGAACCAGGGCTCAGGGAAGACCTACAAGTGGAGCAGGTGCGCGCGCCTTCTATAAGGGCTGGATGCACGTGCACAGTGTGTGCCAGGGAACGTGAGGAGCGTCACGCCACGGGGGCGCTCGCCACGGACGGCGAGGGGGCAGGAGGCGCAGCTGAAGAGGTAACGTGATGGGAGAGAGAATGGAGAGGCGCCGCAAGCGCAGAGTGCCGCGGGAGGGATCAGGAGTTTGAGTATAAGCGCGCACCTTGAGGGGAACGCGCGTGACAGCTGGGCGTGCGTCCAGACAGGGTGCAGAGGAATGGGTGCAGGAGGAGGAAGGGAGAGATGAACGAGGAGGTGGAGGAAAAGGGTCAGAGGCAGGGAGATCAGGGGTGACGGGGACACATTGGGAAGCAGGAATCCCCTGAACCGTCACAGTATCCCCCCCTTGAGGATCGATCTCCGGGCGATCCTGCCATGGCTTCTGGGGAAATTTTCGATGAAATTGCAAGAAGAGCTTGGGGGCGTGAATATGACGAGAAGAAATCCAAGAACGCTCCTCTGGGCCATACCCCTTCCAATGAACGAGGAAGTTGTTTCTGGACCAACGGGAGTCGATTATGGATTGAACCTCATATTCCTGATGTCCGTGAATGGTCACAGGGTTTGGTTTGCGAGAACGGTCTGGTAAGTGGGAGCTATGGATGAAATGTTTGAGCAGGGACACATGGAAAACAGAAGGAATCCTCATGGTGGGAGGAAGTGCCAAGCGATAAGCGACTGGGTTAATCTTCTCCAGTATCTTGAAGGGACCCAAGAATCTTGGGGACAATTTCAAAGACGGGGTCTTGAGCCTTATATTTTATGAAGACAACCACACACTATCTCCGGGTTTAATGAAGGACCCATTTGGCGTCGTCGATCTGCCTTGGTTTTTTGTCTAGAGACGGCTGTTTGTAGAGTCTTCAGAATCTTCCTCCAAGAGTTTTGAAGAGTAGAGACATGAGAATCCGCTGCAGGAACACCAGAAGGAGAAGAGGAGAGGGGAAGACTACTAGGGTGGAATCCAAAATTAATGAAGAAAGGGGACTCTTGCGTAGATTCATTTTTCAGAGAGTTGATTGCAAACTCGGCCCATGGTAAAAGATCCACCCAGTTGTCTTGAGACTCGGAGACGAAACATCTGAGATACTGCTCTAAGGTCTGATTCATTCTTTCCGTTTGACCGTTGGTCTGAGGGTGATATCCAGAAGAAAATAGAAGGGAAATCTTAAGTCTCTGAGAAAACGCACGACAAAATTTAGAGATGAATTGTGAACCTCTGTCAGAAACAATTGAAATAGGCACCCCATGTAATCTGAAAATTTCTTTTGAAAAAATATCAGCCAAAGAAGCAGAATTAGGGAGGCCCTTGAGGGGAATAAAGTGTGAATGCTTGGAAAATCTATCTACAACAACAAGAATGGTATTCATTCCTTTAGAATTGGGGAGTTCAACAATAAAGTCCAAAGAGATATGTTTCCAAGGTTGCTCCGGAATGGGAAGAGGCATGAGAAGATCAGAAGGTTTGTGATGCGCGGCTTTACTCTGGGCACAGACCGGACAAGCTTTGGTGAAATCAAAAATGTCTTAGTTCATCCCAGGCCACCAAAAGGTCCGTTTAATGAGATCCGCTGTTCTCTTGAAGCCTGGATTGCCGGCAGATCTAGAAAAATGTCCCCAAAGAAGAATTTTGTGGCAAAAATGTGGAGCTGCGTATAAGCGTCCCTCCGGCACCTTAAGTCTCCTGGGAATGTGAACCTGGGCTTTGTTGATTTAATCCAAAATATCAAAATTGTTGGCAGCAATTATGCACTTGGCAGGGAGAATAGATTCAGCGGATTCACTGGAGTCGTTCTCCGTGGCGAACTGGCGAGAGAGAGTATCTGCTTTGATATTTTTGGTACCGGGAATATAAGAAATTGTATAGTTGAAACGGGAGAAAAACACAGACCAACGAGCCTGACGAGATCCTAATCGTCGAGCCCCTTCAATATACAGTAGATTTTTGTGATCGGTGAGGATGGCCACAGGCTCCTTGGTACCTTCGAGGAGATGTCTCCATTCCTGAAGAGCCAATTTTATGGCCAGTAGCTTACGATTCCCAACATCATTATTTCTCTCGGCTGACGAGAATTTCAGAGAAAAAAACCGCAGGGATGGAGCTTCTCCTGGGGAGAGGATCTCTGAGAGAGTACTGCACCAGCTCCTACATCAGAGGCATCAACTTCTAACGTGAAGGGAAGCGAAGTATCAGGATGCCGTAGGATGGGTGCAGAGACGAAGGCCTTTTTGAGAAACTCGAAGGCGTCAATGGCTTCGGGAGACCAAATTGTAGGGTCAGCACCCTTTTTAGTCAGGGCGGTGATGGGTAGAGCAATGGAAGAAAAATTACGGATGAACTGTCGGTAATAATTGGCAAAGCCAAGAAAGCGCTGTACGGACTTGAGAGAATTTGGCAGCGGCCAGTCAAGAACAGATTTCAATTTTTCTGGGTCCATAGAAAAACCCTGGTTAGAGATAATATAGCCTAGGAAGGCTGTGGATATTTGGTGGAACAAACATTTCTCCATCTTGGCATATAAGCGATTAGCACGAAGCCTAGAGAGTACCAGTTTGGTATGGCGAATGTGCTCTTCTAAATCCTTAGAGAAAATGAGAATGTCATCCAAATATATGATAACAAATGTTCCTAGTACGAAGATATCGTTCATGAACTCTTGGAAAATGGCAGGAGCATTGCATAGCCCGAAGCGCATCACTAAATACTCATAATGTCCAGATCGCGTATTAAACGCGGTTTTCCATTCATCCCCTTCTCTTATACGGATGAGATTATAGGCCCCTTTTAAATCGAGTTTGGAGAAGATAGAAGCTCCTTGTAGACGGTCGAAAAGTTCAGAAATTAGGGGAAGGGGATAATGGTTTTTTTACCGTAATTTTGTTGAGTCCGCCAAAGTCGATACAGAGTCTTAGGGATCCATCCTTCTTCTTCACGAAGAAGAAGCCTGTCCCAGCGGGGGAGGTAGAGTTGCGGATGAATCCTTTCTCCAAATTTTCTTGGATTTAAGACGTCATAGCCTCAGTTTCAGGAACGGATAAAGGGTATGACTTCGACTTCGGGAGGATGGTTCCTGGAATTAAATCAATCGGACAATCGTAGGGACGATGGGGAGGCAATACCTCAGCTTGAACTTTATTGAAAACATCCAGGAACTCATGATACACCTTCGACAGAATAGAAAGGTTGGCAGGAACGGAATCCAAACCAGCGAGCACAGCAGCAGGAGGAGTGGTAGACGAAGGTTCAGGAGAAGAGGACCACTGGATAGGTACATTGTCAGTCCAATCTATGCGCGGATTGTGGAGCTGCAGCCAAGGCAATCCTAGAATGACCTGAACGGTGGGAGAATGGAAGACATCAAAAACTATTACCTCCTTATGGCCATCTGCCATGGTCAACGTAAGAGGAATGGACTCCCAGATGATGAAAGCTGGCTGAAGCGGGCATCCGTCGATAGCTTCAAGTCCAATGGGTGCTTTTCTCTTGACCAGAGGGATCTGTTTCTCAGAGGCGAAGGTGTGATCCAAGAAGTTGCCGCCAGACCCGGAGTCAATGAAAGCTTTTACTTCTAATAGAAGGTTTGGGCCCATCAGCGTTACTGGAAGCAAGAGTTTCTTTGGGAGATCCTTAGGGAGAGAGGGGTAAAAAGAGATTGTACCCAGCATAAGCCCCTCTACCTTTACTGGGTGTTCCCGTTTCCCGGCTTCAGGGGACAGTACTGGAGCAGATGTTCTGGGGAACCACAAAAGAAACAGAGACCCTTCTGACGACGTCTCATTCTCTCCGCAGCCTGTAATTGTTGGCTACCGATTTGCATCGGTTCAGGAGCGTCCAAAGCCAGGAAGGTCGAAGCAGGAGACCTGTGAGAGACAGAGGAGGGAGGAAGAGAATGGGAACAGTGTCGCTCGTGACGTCGTTCTTGGGTACGTTGATCCATACGTATGCTGAGAGTAATCAGTAGTTCCAGGGAGGACGGCTGGGCGTGAGTTGTGAGATCATCTTTTACGTATCAGACAGACAGAGTGCGGAATTCTATAGCATATTTAGCAGCGGATATTCGTGCCTGTGAGATGTGAAACATAGAAAAGGCGGCCATCTCCCGGCGTGCGGGAGTGTCAAACACTTGTTGGAATGCATGCCTAAATTTAGGGTAATCTTGGGTCAACTCAGGTTTGTGCTCCCAGAGGGGAGAAGCCCAAGCGAGGGCGTCTCCGGTTAGTAAGGCGTAAATGTAGGCCACCTTGGTATGGCCGGAAGGAAAAAGAGAGGGACACATTTCAAATTGCACCTCGCATTGGTTTAGGAATCCACGGAAAGCGAGAGGGTCCCCATCATACCGGTTGGGAGGAGGTATACATGGTCCTGAGTTACCGTAGGTCACTGAGACAGGAGGTGACGGAGCCACTTGGGTTTCCTGGAGAGACAGGTTTGCAAGCTGTTGCGAAACAGTGGTTAACTGGCTACTAACAAATTGTAAATGTTCCAAGGAAACACCTTGGCCCACCTCAGGGGGGTCTGCATTTATTGGGCTCTGCATAATGTAACGCCTGTATGCCTGCAGACATGGCCAGTCCCCAGTACTGAGGTGGGTAAGGTTATAACATGAACCAACAGCAGTGAGGGCGTGCCCGGAGTGTGGTAGTGCGTTGCCGGGCCTGTAGAGAAAAGGTTAACAGATACTTGCAATGTCCAAGGTCTCAGAGTTTGGATAGTAATGTCCGTGTGCCAGAGTTCAGGGGTACCAGAGAGCAGCGTAAACAAGTCCATAAGCCAGTGTTCGAGGATAGGAGAAGGCAGCGTAAACGTATCCGAATGCAGGGTCCAAGGGCAGGAGAAATCAGGGTAATCCAGAACAAAGCAGAGTCCAAGCCAGGGAGATCCAGATGTAAACCGGGACAGGAACCAGCACTGAAAGAGACAGGAGAGCCAAGCATAGAGATTGCACACACAGGGGTCACAAGAAGCTATGCAGAGCAATGAGCTAGAGGACAGACAGGGATTATAAAGGAGGGAACAACAATGGGAGAGAGAGGAGGAGCAGAGGGTAGAGTGAGGGGTTGCAGAGATAGGTCAGGAGTGAGGGAGGAGACAGGTAAATCAGAGAGGGAAATAGCTTGCACACTATGAGGGGCAGAACCAGGGCTCAGGGAAGACCTACAAGTGGAGCGGGTGCGCGCGCCTTCTGTAAGGGCTGGATGCGCGCGCACAGTGTGTGCCAGGGAACGTGAGGAGCGTCGCGCCGTGGGGGCACGTGCCATGGATGGCGATGGGGCAGGAGGTGCAGCTGAAGGAGGTAACATGACGGGAGAGAGAATGGAGAGGCGCCGCGAGCACAGAGTGCCGCGGGAGGGATTAGGAGTTTGAGGATAAGCGCGCACCTTTCGCAGAACGCGCATGACAGCTGGACATGCGTCCGGACAGGGCGCAGAGGAACGTGTGCGGGAGGAGGAAGGGAGAGATGAACGAGGAGGCAGAGGAAAAGGGTCAGAGGCAGGGAGATCAGGGGTGACGGGGACACATTGGGAAGCAGGAATCCCCTGAACCGTCACATAAGGCTGGGCAGACCAATCAGGGATGGGGGTGGAACAGGAGGACTGAGGGGAGCCTTTCCAGATTGGTGCGGCTGATACATCCCAGGTGAGTACTGTTAGTACTCTGAGTACGCCCGCGCGGCGTACGGGGGCGGAGCCTTACAGCAGGATAGGAAGCTGAAGAGCGAATGCTGGGCGTGTGCTCTGTAAGTTGCGTGTGCACGCTACCAGCGCTGGAGGAGTACGCACGTGTGCGTGCGGGACGGAGGGACCGCGCCACCCACTGATGGGGGGGAGCGGCGGGACCGCCGAGGGAAGCGACCCTGTGGCGACGGAGGAGCTGACTACCCATGGAGGCAGGTAGGCGGAGGTTGCGCTGCATGCCCTGAGTCTCCCTGAGGGTTGTCTGTGTGTTGTGCAGACGGCGCCGAGAAATCAGATTCCTAACTCTATGGTTTGGGGTGACCCATGGAGCCTGAAGACCTCCCTCATGAATACCTCGGCTAGTTTAGAGGCACTGGGTAAGTCTTTGAGTAGGATAAAGTGCGCTTGTTTGGTAAAGCGGTCGACCACTACTAGTATCATGTCCATTCCCTTAGATTTGAGGAGGTCGGCCGTAAAGTCCACCGAGAGGTGTTCCCATTGTCGATCAGGAATGGGGAGGGGTTACAGGAGTCCTGGAGACTTTTTCCGTGGGGTCTTGTTTTGTGCGCAGGTGGGACATGCTGAGATGTAATGCTGAATGTCCTTGCCCATGCCTGGCCACCAGAAGATTAGTTGAAAGAGGTCTATAGTTCTTTGGATCATTGGATTACCTGCCGTCTTGGCCGCATGCACCCATTGCATTACCTTCTGGTGAAAGGCAGGGGGTGTGAACAGTCGCTCGACTGGAACCCTTAGACCCTGAGGAATCTAATCTTGAACCTTGGTGATTTCAGCCAGTGCATTGAAGGTATTGGCCGAAAGGACACATTTAGGGGGAAGAATAGTCTTTTGGTGGTCCTCTGTCTTATCCTCCACTGCGAATTGACGAGAAAGTGCTTCCGCTTTTACATTTTTTGAGCCCGGGAGATATGAAATAAGGATGTTGAACCTGGTAAAGCAGAGGGACCAACATGCCTACCGGGCACTCAAGCGACGAGCAGTCTCAATATACAAGAGGTTTTTATGATCCGTAAGGATGATGATGGGGTACTCAGCACCTTCCAGTAGATGACGCCACTCCTCCATGGCCATTTTGATCACGATTACACACATCATAATTCCGTTCTGCCGCGGAGAATTTTCTAGAAAAGAATGCACAGGGATGCAATCTGGCCTGTGGCTTCTTCCTTTTGTCCTATGTCCGAAGCATCCACCTCGAGAGTGAAAGTCTGTCCTGGATCCGGATGCACCAAGATGGGTGCTGTGACGAAAGCCTTCTTGAGAACCTCAAATGCCATGACAGCCTCAGGAGCCCATAGTGCTGTTTAACGTGCCTAGTGTGTTTCAGGGCATTCTTGGAAAATATAAGGATATCGTCCAAGTAGACCACCACGTGCTGATCCAGTAGGTCTCTGAAGACATCGTTAACAAAATCCTGAAAGACTGCGGGCGCGTTGCAGAGACCGAAGGGCATCACCAGGTACTCATAGTGCCCATCCCGCGTGTTGAAGGCCATCTTCCACTCATCTCCCTGACGGATCCGGACCAAGTTGTAGGCCCCCCCGGAGGTCTAGCTTGGAGAAGATAGTGGCACCTTGTAACCTGTCAAAGTTCAGCAATCAAGGGTAGTGGGTTCCGATTCTTGACAGTCACCTTGTTGAGGCCGCGATAATCAATACATGGGCGCAACGTGCCCTCCTTCTTTACAAAAAAAGAAAAACAAGGTGATTCTGGCGCAACAGCCAAAAGTGGGTCCCAAACAGTTGATATTAAAAATAATTCTTTATTAATCCATCTAAAAAAGTGGAGGCACTAACCCTCCTACGTGTTTCGTGTTGCAAAAACACTTTTACAGTAACTCTTTATCAAGAGTTACTCCTTGATAAAGTGTTTTTGTAACACGAAACGCGTAGGAGAGTTAGTGCCTCCAATTTTTTAGATGGATTAATAAAGAATTATTTTTAATATCAACTGTTTGGGACCCACTTTTGGCTGTTGCACCAGAATCACCTTGTTTTTCAGATTTACCTCTCTACTCCAGGCTGCACGCTTACCGGGACTTCAGGATTAAGAGATCTCTGTGAGTACTTTCTTATTCATGATTGCTCAATGTGAGTCCAGGGACCATCCCAATGAGGTTTTGATGGGGTTTTTTTTAGCCTTCCACCTTACCCTTCAGGGTACATTGGCCCACCTGGGGACTTTACTACTTTCAAGCAGTTTATCCATATCCTTATCCAGTCCTGTTTTATGAGTACATATATTAAAGGGATTCAGTGCTGAAGCGCCTTTGTCACTTGGAAATGGTTCTTTACAAAAAAGAAGCCTGCCCCTGCCGGGGAAGAAGACTTACGAATAAAGCATCTCTGGAGATTCTCCTGTATGTATTGTTTCATGGCCTTGGTTTCGGGGAGAGACAGTGGGAAGGAACAACCTCTGAGGGGAATAGCGCCTGGGAGAAGATCTATAGGACAATCATAGGCACGATGGGGTGGTAATTCCTCGGCTTGGAGTCTTGTCAAAGACGACTCTGAATTCACAGTAGACATGAGAAGTAGAGAGTTACTAGATTCCGGACGCGCGGCCCCTGCTAGAGCTTTGGGGAAATCCAGACAAGCCTCTCGACATCGACCTCCCCAAGTGATGGGCTGTGACTGGAGCCAGTCAATCTGGGGGTTGTGGAGCTGGAGCCAGGGAAGACCCAGTATCACATCTACCGCCGGCGTGTGAATGACGTCCAGCTGTATGCATTCGGAATGGTCACCGGTACTTTTGAGATGTAGAGGAACGGTCTGCAGTGATATGAAGGTGGGCTGTAAAGGCCCACCGTCAATGGCCTCGAGGCCCACGGGCCGATCCTTGATATCAGCGGGATCCGGATCTTCTCTGCAAAACCCTGATCGACAAAGTTTCCACCGGAACCGGAATCTAGGAATGCCTGTGTGGCTGTGTCCCCGAAGTCTCCCGATAATGTTACCGGAAGAAGAACCTTGGACGGCAATTTGGGAGAGGAAGGAGAGGTCACCATACCCAGTGTAGTTCTGCCAGTACTCACTGGGGGCTGGCGTTTCCCGACCAAGATGGGCAGGCGATTACCAGGTATCCACTATTTCCACAGTAGAGGCACAGACCTGCCCGATGTTGGTGTAGTCTCTCTGCCGGAGACAGGCGAGTTCCACCCAGCTGCATGTGCTCTTCAGTGGATACGGAGGCGGAATCCCCGGGAGCTGTATGTGGGATGGATATGGGTTGTATACCTCTTTGGCGCTTTTCCTTCTCTGCTCTTCGCTCCCAGAGCCGCTGGTCCATACGGATGCAGAGTGTGATGAGCTCCTACAATGCAGTGGGACGTTCCAGAGCGGCCAATTCGCCCTTGAGGGAGTCGCTTAAGCCTTGCCAGAACACAGTGGTGAGCGCTTTGTCGTTCCACTTCGTCTCTGCCGCAATGGTGCAGAATTTAAGCACTTAGCGGGCCACAGTACGATTTCCCTGTACAATGTTGAGGAGAGAAGATGCAGCAGTTACCCTCCTACATGGTGTATCGAATACTCTACGGAATTCTGCACAGAATCGGTCCAGGTTAGAGGCCAGGTCCGGAAGTTGTTCCCATATTGGTGTAGCCCAGGCCAAAGCGTCGTCTGTCAGTAACGAGATGATGTACGCGACCTTGGAACGGGGAGAAGGGAAATGAGAGGGTAGAAGTTAAAACTGAATGGCACACTGCCCCAGGAAGCCACGACAGGCTGAAGGATCCCCGCATAGCGATTAGGAGTGGGTAGGCGAGGTTCAGAAGATGCCGTTTGGAGTACCGGCAGGGAGAAAGCAGGAGCAGAAGGAGCAGCAGTGGCAGCAGGAGAGGACAGAAGAGATTTAAGTTGGTCAGAGATGTTGCCTAGGGAGTGTTGGAGCAGTTCCATTTGCTGATTATTTTGTGAGAGGCAAGCCTCTACTTCTTTGAAAAAGTTATCATGTTTGTGTAAGCGTCGACCCACCTCAGCGGAGTCCAGGTCTGTTGGGCTGAGCATAATGTCACGGGAATGTCACAGGTGCTCACCACAAACCAGACTGGACCGCGAGGCCGAGGTGGGGATATAGTTAAACCACCGCCCTACAGCCGCGAGGGCGGGTCTGGTAAGCAGAGTAGTTTGTGGATAGCCTGGGTCAGGGCAGGAGAGTGTAGGATCATAGAGGTACTTGCTGGAATCAGGGTCGGAGAAGTCAAGAGTAGTCGAAGTCCAATGCCAGGGTCGAGGAGAAGGTAGAAGTACGATTAGCGAGCCGAGGTTTGAGGGTGCCAGAAGTCAGGAGTCTGGATACAAAAAAAGGGTCTGGTACTGGAAGACAAAACAGACTGTGAGGTAGCTTGTAGTAAGCACCACCAAAGACTGACTATGCTCAGCAATCAGCCTAGGGCTGGTTGCACTTTATACTGAGGGAAGCCAATGGGGAACTTCCAGCAGTGAGGTCAGATGTAGGTAGAGTGCAGGTAGGCTGAGGCTGGGTGTAGGGCAGGTGTGGGAGGCTCTAGGTAATTAGGAGCAGCAGGAATGGCCATGCATGCGTGTGCGCGCGCGACACTTGCCAGGGGCGGAACAGTGGTGCAGCGCTGTGGAGGCAGTTGAGGGACGTCGGTGCGCGCGGTGGTCTGCCCCGGTGGCGCGCACGCCCTGCAGGTGGTGCATGCAGCAGTTTGGAGGAGGGAGGCGATGCGGGACCGGGGTTTGCGCGCCTCGGCGGCGGAAGGTACGGGCGGTGGAGAACAGGGATGGGACGCCGCGGGAGGTAGGAGACGCGGTGCCCTTACACTAGTAGAGAAGGCAATACCTGTCAGCCTCGAGGCCATAGATGGACGTCCGCTCCAGCCAGCCTTCATTTCCCTAGAGACACCTTCCTTGTCACTCTCGACGAAGGATGGACACTCAGAGCTGATATCCTTTGACGTCATCCATTCCCCTTCGGTTCAGGTCATCCTGGGACTCCTGTGGTTACAACGCCATAACCCAGTTATAGATTGGACTGATAAATTACCTATCCAATGGATTTCCTCCCGACCTGGATTCTCGATATCCCCTGTAGCGGTACTTGCCGGCCTGAATACTACCACTCCTGGGAAGGCCTCGCTGCCCGAAATCTATACAGAATTCTTGGATGTCTTCAACAAGACCCACTCTGAAGTACTCCCTCCTCACTGTCCTTTTGACTGCCCCATTGATTTGGTACCCGGGTCTGTCCTTCCCAAAGCCAGGTCTTACCCCTTATCCTTGCCCGAGACGAAAGCCATGACGGAGTACATCGAGGAGAACCTCAAGAAGGGTTTCATCAGGAATTCTACCTCGTCGGCCAGAGCCGGTTTCTTTTTTGTGAAAAAGAAGGATGGTACACTTCGCCCTTGTATCGACTATCGGGGGCTCAACAAGGTGACTATAAAAAAACGCTAACCCCTACCCTTGATCTCTGAACTCTTCGATAGACTGCAAGGTGCGACTATTTTTTCTAAGCTCGATCTGAGGGGGGCGTACAATTTAATTCGCATTCTTGAGGTAGATGAGTGGAAAACCGCGTTCAATACGCGTAGCGACCACTACGAATATCTGGTAATGCCATTTGGATTATGTAATGCACCCGCTGTCTTCCAGGACTTTATGAACGAAATCTTTTGCGATGGTTTGAATATTTTTGTAATCATATACCTGGACGACATTCTAATTTTTACTAGAACCCTGGACGAGCACATCCAGCATACTAAGCTTGTCCTTTCACGTCTATGCAAAAATCAACTTTTTGCTAAGATGGAGAAATGCCTGTTCCACCAGTCTTCGACCGCATTTTTAGGCTATATCATTTCTGACAAAGGCTTCATTATGGATCCAGAAAAACTCAAATCAGTCCTGGAATGCCCAATACCCAACTCTTTAAAGGCGGTCCAGCGATTTCTCAGTTTTGTTAACTATTACCGGAAATGTATTCACAATTTCTCTGCCACTGTGGCACCCATTACCTCCATCATCAAGAAAGGGTCCGATCCTTCCGTCTGGCCTCCTGAAGCTAACCTGGCCTTCGAATCCCTTAAAAAGGCATTTGTCTCTGCCCCCATCTTACGGCATCCGGATCCTACCCTTCCTTTCACATTGGAAGTCGATGCCTCCGATATTGGAGCAGGCGGTATCCTCTCTCCAAGAGCCACTCCCCAAGATAAGCTTCACCCGTGCGGTTTCTTTTCTAAAAAATTCTCTCCTCCTGAGAGGAACTACTATATGATGTTGGCAATAGGGAACTGTTAGCCATAAAAATGGCGTTACAAGAATGGAGGCACCTTTTAGAAGGGACTAAGGAACCCATCTCGATCCTCACGAACCACAAGAATGTTATATATTGAAGGTGCTCGTCGTCGGTTCCCGTCAGGCCCGCTGGGCCCTGTTCTTCTCCAATTTCAATTATACCATTTCTTATATTCCGGGTACAAAGAACATTAAGGCCGATGCATTATCTCATCAGTTTGCTACAGAAGAGAAGTCTGAGGAGATCTCTGAAAGCATTCTACCCTCCAAATACATTATTTTGGCTAATTCCATCGAAGTTCTGGATAAGATCTTGGAGGCTCAGTTACACATTCCCGAAGGCCTGGAAGTACCAGATGGACATCTATATGCCGACCAACAATTCCACGGCAAATTCCTTGAATGGGGTCACTCTTCTAGATCGGCGGGTCATCCCGGCATAAAGAGGACTACGGATTTAATCAGGCAGACCTTCTTGTGATAGAAACAAAGGGTGAACTGCGCTCAAATAATTGTGAATATGTGTTTAAACAGTGAATATTCAGTGATACAATAAAAATGTAAACCTGTTACTTTATATGTGAGGGTATGCTGCTGGATTCGTGGAATGGCTAAACAGACCAAGGCTACAGAAACAAAGACAAAAGACACAACGCAAAAAAACCTCATAGTGTAGTAAATAATAAATTATATTGTGGTAAAACAGGTGAGTATTGCACGTGCATCAGTTTAAAATTTTACTAGCAGTACATGTATATGGACATGTTACCAATCAGCAACAGATGGTGGGCAGCGGTCACCAGATGGAGTCTATTCTCCTCTCACGTCTCCCTTGAATGCTGCCTGCACAGCTCAGACCTCAGTGATGTAGGGCAGCAGCCCCACAGCGTGGACACAGCAACCCGATGGAATTCAGCTGTCCCACGACGTACTCACGGCAGCTGATGCGGAAGGCAGGCTCTCACTCACTGGCTTTCAGGCGTCTGTACGGCATCCACTTTGAGCGCGCGTCAATGACGTCATCAAGCGGCGCCAGTAGCTTTACAGTCTCGGCCAGCCAGAGGAGCAGCGGGTGTAACCGAGATGGAACCGGATAATGGATGATGTAAAATCACACAGCGGGTAGTGCTAGGAATGCGCCCTCTTATCCAACGCGTTTCTTACTTAGAGTGTACTTCGTCAGGGTTATCGGAGGTCTCTAATGGGGTGCTTCATATACAAACCCTCTCCTGTGATTGGCTGTTTATTTTCAGTCCAGCCTCTCAAACAAGAGAAGGGAAATTTAAAGGGATAAGCCCTTTATACACATTAAAAAACTTTATTAAACACAAAATACTCCAAATGGAAAATATTAAAAAATATAAAAGAAACAAGTATTAATATATCAATTTATATTGTGAATTCATGTTATACGTAGTATATGACCTAACGGAAGTAGAAGAAAGTATAGAAAAGGGAGAAATAAATATATATAGACAAAACAGATTAACCCTTTCATAGAGATACATTTGCATTTAACTTAAAGAAGAGAACCATAATAGATACCAAATAAATATATTAAAACTTAAAACCAATATAAATATATTAAAAAGATTCATTAAACCAAATGAAATTGTTTGTTAATATAAAGACCAGACATCAATTTCCTCATTTAATCCCAAAGGGGACAATGTTTGTAGTTTATAGATCCAAACGCTCTCTTGTTTGGAGAGCATTTTATCTCTATCTCCACCCCGGCGTCCTGCAGGAACAATTTGAATGCCAATGTATCTAAGACAACCAACGTCACTATTATGTTTTAGCTTAAAATGTCTGGAAATACTATGATTTTCTAATCCTAATCTTATATGTCTAGCATGTTCCAGAATTCTCACTATAAGATAATGTTTTGTCCGACCAACATACTGGTATCCGCATGGACATTGGAGGAGGTATACTACATGTGTTGATTTACATGATATACAATCTTTTACCACAAAACTTTCTTTTGTAGTATTTGAGGTGCATTTTTAACGTTCTAAGTCAGCGTTTCCCAAATGGTGGGTCGCGACCCAGCACCGGGCCACGGAACCAAAATTGCCGGGTCGCAGCGAGGCGGCCGCGCGGTGTGTCATCCCCCCCTGCCACACCCCCCCCCCTCAAGTTAAAAAAAAATGGCGGCGATTCCCCCGCGGTCCCGTGCGCATGTGCAGGGCAAGCAGGGGCTCCCCCCCCTCGCTCCCAACGTGGGACGGAGGAGGAAGTACCAGCTACTCTGCAGCCCGCACGTTACATGGGACAGAGGGGGAAGTACTAGTTCCTACTGCGGCCCGCTTCCCCCCGCGGCAAGCTTCCCGAGCTCACCTCCCGTGGCCCCCCCTCCCGAGCCCACCTCCCACGCCCACCTCCCGTCCCGGGCAGCTGCCGCGGGGATATCGGGGGCAGCAGGGGAAAGCGTCCGGCGGCAAGGTAAGTCACCCAGTCACTGTCACCCACCCAGTCACTGTCACCCATTCACTGTCACCCAGTCACTCTCTCCCACCCAGTCATGGTTTCCCACCCACCCAGTCACTGTCACCCACCCACCTACCCACCCAGTCACTGTCACTCACCCACCTACCCACCCAGTCACTGTCACCCACCCAGTCACTGTTACCCACCCACCTACCCACCCAGTCACTGTCACCCACCCAGCCACTGTCACCCACCCAGTCACTGTCACCCACCCAGTCACTGTCACTCACCCAGTCACTGTCACCCACCCAGTCACTGTCACCCAGTCACTGTCACCCAGTCACTGTCACCCAGTCACTCTCTCCCACCCAGTCATGGTCTCCCACCCACCCAGTCACTGTCACCCACCCAGTCACTGTCACTCACCCAGTCACTGTCACCCACCCAGTCACTGTCACCCACCCACCTACCCACCCAGTTACTGTCACCCACCCAGCCACTGTCACCCAACCAGTCACTGTCACCCACCCAGTCACTGTCACCCACCCAGTCACTGTCTCCCACCCACCCAGTCACTGTCTCCCACCCAAAGTCACTGTCTCCCACCCACCCACCCAGTCACTGTCTCCACCCACCCACCCAGTCACTGTCAAGTCACTGTCTCCCACCCAGTCACTGTCTCCCACCCAGTCACTGTCTAAGGCACTGTCTCCCACCCACCCAGTCACTGTCTCCCACCCACCCAGTCACTGTCTCCCACCCACCCAGTCACTGTCTCCCACCCACCCAAAGTCACTATCTCCCATCCACCCAAAGTCACTGTCTCCCACCCACCCAGTCACTATCAAAGTCACTATCTCCCACCCTCCCACCCTCCCACTATCTCCCACCCTCCCACCCTCCCACTATCTCCCACCCTCCCACCCAGTCACTATCTAAGTCACTATCTAAGTCACTATATATAGTCACTATCTCCCACCCTCCAACCCAGTCACTATCTAAATCACTATCTCCCACCCAAAAAAACAACAAAACAGGCAGCGCTACCCACAATAGTATGACAGAGTATATATTACCTTATGTATAAATGACCAAACATGCATAAGGGGCTGCCCAAGATACAAAAAACTGACCCCCTGGTCAGAACTATAGTATGGAAAGGGAAAGTATCTACTGGCGCCAATTAAGATATATACTGCAAAAGGATATAAGAAAACCAAGCCTGTTGGCTGTAGACACGAAACTCCTCACGTTGTGCTTAAAGAAAATTTTATCAGGTGATATACCCCTGAGGAAGAAAGCAGAGAGCCTTTCGAAGCGCGTAGGGTGGCGTTTTAGCACTCTACACTTTGGAGATTGTATCCCCACGCTCAGTTCCATCTGCGCTTGCAGCAGACCAGCCAGCCCGCTGACACCGACGGCGTGCTGCATCAGCTGCTGCTGCTGAATCTGCGTTTGCTGCTAACTGGTTTTCCTGCTGATGTCGACGGCGTATTGAATCAGCTGTTGCTGTTCATCACCTCCTGGGCGTCTTCCCAAGTGAGTCGCGGAAGGCACCGTACCAAGATCTCCACACTTACGGTCCCAGAGACGCCAGCCAGCAGAGAGCAGCTTTACAAACGAGAGGGGATACTCTCAAAATTATCCACCGCCTACTTACTCATTCCATCTGGTGAGTAGGCATTGCTACTATCTCCATCGGCGGTGCAGAGTGCTTCTATTTTTATCGCATTATTTGTTTATTAAATGTCCGTGTGTAATATATATTATTTATAATTGTTATTAAATGTTTTAATATTGAGATTTCACCAATTTATTTTTCAGCTGTTACATGTTGTTAAGTGTTGTCCGCTTATAGTCACAGTATTACGCTATGTGTTGTGCTTTTTCTTTTCTTTAAGCACAACGTGAGGAGTTTCGTGTCTACAGCCAACAGGCTTGGTTTTCTTATATCCTTTTGCAGTATATATCTTAATTGGCGCCAGTAGATACTTTCCCTTTCCATACTATCTCCCACCCAGTCACTATCTCCCACCCAGTCACTATCTGAGGTCACTATCTCCCACCTTGATGTAAGAAAAAGCCCGGGCGCTACCCTAAAGAATAAATTGGTGGGGTGATGAAATTCTTAAGATAGAACAATACAACCTTAAAAAGTGGATAAGGGTCCCCTTTACTTCCAAATCTCTTCCTGCTGCTCAAGACCCCTCACGCTTGCCCGTGTGAGTGGATGCAGCATTTCTCTGCATTTTAATTTAACACAACCGTCTACCCCAGAACTATACACTTATTCTGTCTTGTCCCTCACATATTTGTTTTTTACTGTATTTTACTCTGAGGACAACACCACGAGTTATTCCTGCAGAGAAGACTAGAGAAGCCTTAGGCTAAGGCCCCGGTCACGGCGCTCTAATGCGCGCCCGCGCTTTTGGCTGTGCGTTTCGGCGATTCCCCGGTCTGCAGCTCACTGCAGGAGCAGAGACCGGGGGGGGCGTGGCGGAGGAGTGACGGGGGCACGGCCATGACGTCACCCGGCAGGTTCGCCCTCATTGGCTGAACCGCCGGGGGGCGTGCCTAGCCGCTCTACGCAAGTTCCTGCTCTCAATTCTATTGAGAGCAGGAGTAGCTCTCGCGCGAGCGCTGCGGCCCCCCTCGCAGCGGGCCCGGCGCCATTGCGGGGAGGGCTCTCGTGAGCGCAGCGTCCGCCACAGCGGACGCTGTAGCAGGCAGCGGGAGCAAGGCCTTACTTCAGACCAGAGGAGAAGAAACAACCGTGCAGAGAGAACATAGAAGAGAGAGAAGCAAAAGTAAAGATACCTTTATCACATACAGCCAGTCTTCACACAAGTGTTTTTATTGCTATTTTTATTGCCATTTTCGATCGAAACGGAAAACGGGCGGGCACTTCCGGGACTACTATAGGGGGCCTCATTTGCCGCGCATGCGCACTACGCAGATCATCACGCCGACAAGCGTGTGAAGCAGAGACGCACCGCAGCCTCTGAATACAGCCCCAGCGCGCGGGGCTTGTTCCAGAAGACTGAGATTACCCCCCTCTTCATCCCATTTGTTGCCCTACCAATAGAAGTGACGATCGTGATCTGGACCATTAAAGTTTTTATATATGTAAGTGCATATTATTATCTTTATTTGTTGTCAATACACATCATATCTCAATCTTGGTGCGCTTTTGTGTTTTTTCTTTTTTCCTGGGACTTGGTATCGCTGTTGGAGTTTTCCTGCGGGGATCCATATTGGAGGTGGGGGCAGACACCTTCAACACTAAGAGCTTCAAGAGATTAGAGAGGAACCACCATTCCACTATCCTAAAGAGCAAGAGCGCGGACTGGACTCAATTTTATACCTTGATGTGAAAGCATTTACACAAGGCCGTGTAAGTGTTCATGATATTTTACACTTTATTACACATCACAGTCATTAACCAACATAGTGTTTGAAACGTCTGTGTAGTCCCTCAACCTGTGCTCCCCCTGTTTTGCTTGTTTTTCTGTACTATCTAAGTCACTATCTAGTCACTATCTCCCACCCAGTAACTATCTCCCACCCTGTCAATGTCTCCCACCCAGCCACCCAGTCAGTTGGTGCGGGAGATGGGCACGGGGGCGGGCAATGGTGGCTGCGCAGTCGCTGGCGGGCAGGGGGAGGCAGTGGAGCCATCTGCTTGGATCGCCATCCTTTTCTCTCTCCCCCGCCCCCCGCCATCCAGTCACTCACATCCGTCGCTGCCTGTAATTCACTGTGTGTGTCTGTGTGTATAGGGGAGTGTGTGTGTGTGTGTATCAGTGGCTGTGTGTGTGTGTGTGTGTGTGTGTGTGTGTGTGTGTGTGTGTATCAGTGTGTGTATCAGTGTCTGTGTGTGTATCAGTGTCTGTGCGCGTGTGTGTATCAGTGGCTGTGTGTGTGTATCAGTATCAGTGTGTGTATCAGTGTGTGTGTGTATCAGTGTCTGTCTGTGTGTGTCTGTGTGTGTGTGTATCAGTGTCTGTGTGTGCGTGTGTGTCAGTGGCTGCATGTGTGTCAGTGGCTGCGTGTCTGTGTGTGTGTGTATCAGTGGCTTTGTGTGTGTGTGTATCAGTGGCTGTGTGTGTGTGTGTGTATCAGTGTGTGTGTATCAGTATCAGTGTGTGTGTGTGTATCAGTGGCTGTGTGTGTATCAGTATCAGTGTGTGTATCAGTGTCTGTGTGTGTGTGTATCAGTATCAGTGTGTGTATCAGTGTGTGTGTGTATCAGTGTCTGTGTGTGTCTGTGTGTGTGTGTATCAGTGCCTGTGTGTGCGTGTGTGTCAGTGGCTGCATGTGTGTCAGTGGCTGCGTATCTGTGTGTGTGTGTATCAGTGGCTTTGTGTGTGTGTGTGTATCAGTGGCTGTGTGTGTGTGTGTGTATCAGTGTGTGTGTGTATCAGTATCAGTGTCTGTGTGTGTATCAGTGTCAACTATCAGAACAAAAGAAGAGATAGTTCTAACACTAGATTTGAACCCAAAGAGACACAACATAGAGATACATATCAGAAAGAAAATTATCAAGAACATTATAAACGGGCAAATACACCCCCAAGAATAGATTCTGATCGTCAATCCCCTCCACGTTCCCTTTTTCTGGAGGCACTCAAGTCTCGGTACTTGGGGTCGACAGAGGGGGGGAAATCGGAAAAGGAGAAACAAACTCAAGGGATAGCACGATCTCAGAAAAGACATCATTCACCCGAAGAGGGACTAGGGGAGGGTGTAAATCCCAAACAAAGAAGAGAATCACGATAGACTCTAAAAACAATGTATCTAAAGGCATATTCAATCTATCCTCAGTTGTCTTGTCTCCCTACCAAGAACAAGTCTTAAACAAAGGCCTAAAATGTTCTCAGTCGAGTGGGCCTAATGGATTCCAATTGTTTACTGACTTGCACAAATTCACTAGAAATTTGACGTTAAAGAGACATTTTATGAGGAACAAGTTGGGTATCGATCAGCCTAATATAGAGGTTGACCAGATATCTGTTAATGAGGATGAAGTTGATACACTATGCCAACATACTAATTTTAAACCTCAATCTAGATTTTATCCTGCACATAGTAAAGGCAGTTTTATAGATTCATTTTTTAATGTTGTTAACAATGAGTTCACCCAAATGGTTAAAGATTTCAAATTTTCAGACATCAAACATAATTTGAAGTTCAAGGAACACCAAGCTGTAAAAGAATTACAAGACAATAAGGACCTTATTATAAAACAAGCAGATAAGGGTGGGGGAGTCGTTCTGCAAAATAGAAACGATTATGAAGCAGAGGCATTTCGTATACTTAATGATTCCATTTATTATGGCAAACTTCCATCAAATCCCACCAATGATTTTTTATTGGAACTAAAAGCTCTTCTTGATGAAGCTGTTGAATCCACAGTAATTACAAAACTAGAACATCAATTTCTTTGTGTTGAATTTCCCAGAATTCCAGTTTATTACCATCTGCCAAAAATACATAAAAATTTGAACAATCCACCTGGCAGACCGATAATTTCCGGCATCAATTCCCTGACGGCCAATTTGTCCCAATATGTGGACTATTTTTTGCAAAAATATGTAAAAGTCTAGCCCTCTTATGTTAAAGATACAACTGCCGTCCTGAATTCATTAAAAACAAAAATATGGAAAGAGAATTACAGATGGGCAACATTTGACGTGCAGTCATTATATACTTGTATCCTCCATAACAAGGGTATTGATGCTATTAGGGAAACATTATCGAAGGATGAAGAATTACATCCCCTTAACTGTGAATTCATTGTAGACGCCATTCAATATATCTTGTCACACAACTACTTTCTATTTATGAACCAATATTACACCCAGTTGTGTGGCACAGCTATGGGGACGCGTTTTGCCCCTAGCTACGCCAACATTTACATGGGAGTATGGGAAGATCTTTTCATTTGGATCAACAATCCATTTGTTAACCATGTGATTAGTTGGCAGAGATATATTGATGACGTCTTATGCATCTGGGAGGGTGATGAGATCATCTTGGATCAATTTAAATTATATCTCAATTCAAACGACTTTAATTTGAAATTCACCGCAGAGACTCACACAAATGAAATTAACTTTTTGGACCTCAATTTGGAATCCAAAATTGGTTCACATATAAACACTAAAACATTTTTCAAAAAAGTGGACACGAACAGTTTCCTATTGTCTTCCAGTAACCATAAAAGGTCCTGGATAGACAATATTCCTGTGAGTCAATTTATGCGAATTAAACGCAATTGTAGCCAACAAATTGACTTTGAAAATCAATCCATTGTTCTATTTGATAAATTCATAGAACGAGGATATGATAGAGCTCTTCTAATAAGATCATTGGAGAGGGTCTGTAATATGGACAGGGAATCCCCTTTGACTCAAAAAGTTTCCAAAAAAGACTCCAAACAAGTGATAGACGATAATATAGAAGGTGGCAAAATTAAAATGCCTTTTATTACGGAGTACAATTCAGTAAGCACACAAATTCAGAGAATTGTTAGGAATAACTGGAATATCTTGTGCAACGACCCCATCCTTGGTTCCTTTCTTTCTCCACAGCCTAGTTTCATTTACCGCAAAGCGAAAAGTCTCAAACATTATTTGGCACCCAGTGACATTGGACCTCCAAATATCTCTACATCTGAGATTCAATGGTTGCCAAATAAACCAAGCGGCAACTACAGCTGTGGAAAATGTAAAGCTTGTAAAATGCTTAACTTAGAACGTGAAAAATTCACCTCAAATACTACAAAAGAAAGTTTTGTGGTAAAAGATTGTATATCATGTAAATCAACACATGTAGTATACCTCCTCCAATGTCCATGCGGATACCAGTATGTTGGTCGGACAAAACATTATCTTAGAGTGAGAATTCTGGAGCATGCTAGAAATATAAGATTAGGATTAGAAAATCATAGTGTTTCCAGACATTTTAAGCTAAAACATAATAGTGACGTTGGTTGTCTTAGATACATTGGCATTCAAATTGTTCCTGCAGGAGGCCGGGGTGGAGATAGAGATAAAATGCTCTCCAAACAAGAGAGCGTTTGGATCTATAAACTACAAACATTGTCCCCTTTGGGATTAAATGAGGAAATTGATGTCTGGTCTTTATATTAACAAACAATTTCATTTGGTTTAATGAATCTTTTTAATATATTTATATTGGTTTTAAGTTTTAATATATTTATTTGGTATCTATTATGGTTCTCTTCTTTAAGTTAAATGCAAATGTATCTCTATGAAAGGGTTAATCTGTTTTGTCTATATATATATATTTCTCCCTTTTCTATACTTTCTTCTACTTCCGTTAGGTCATATACTACGTACAACATGAATTCACAATATAAATTGATATATTAATACTTGTTTCTTTTATATTTTTTAATATTTTCCATTTGGAGTATTTTGTGTTTAATAAAGTTTTTTAATGTGTATAAAGAGCTTATCCCTTTAAATTTCCCTTCTCTTGTTTGAGAGGCTGGACTGAAAATAAACAGCCAATCACAGGAGAGGGTTTGGTATATGAAGCGCCCCATTAGAGACCTCCGATATCCCTGACAAAGTACACTCTAAGTACGAAACGCGTTGGATAAGAGGGCGCATTCCTAGCACTACCCGCTATGTGATTTTACATCATCCGTTATCCGGTTCCATCTCCGTTACACCCGCTGCTCCTCTGGCTGGCCAAGACTGTAAAGCTACTGGTGCCGCTTGATGACGTCATTGACGCGCGCTCAAAGTGGATGCCGTACAGACGCCTGAAACCAGCGAGTGAGAGCCGGCCTTCCCGCATCAGCTGCCGTGAGTACGTCGTGGGACAGCCGAATTCTATCGGATTGCTGTGTCCACGCTGTGGGGCTGCTGCCCTACATCACGGAGGTCTGAGCTGGGCAGACAGCATTCAAGGGAGACGTGAGAGGAGAAGAGACTCCATCTGGTGACCGCTGCCCACCATCTGTTGCTGATTGGTAACATGTCCATATACATGTACTGCTAGTAAAATTTTAAACTGATGTACGTGCAATACTCACCCGTTTTACCACAATATAATTTATTTTTTACTACACTATGAGGTTTTTTGCACTGTTTCTTTTGTCTTTAGACCTTCTGGTGGCTTAAGATGCTTAAGGACATTTGGGAGTTTAATACCTCGTGTCCTGTCTGTACTCAAAATAAATTTGTCCGTCATAAGCCTTATGGTCTGCTACATCCCCTCCATTTCCCGGATCGCTCCTGGACACACATCTCTATGGCCTTTATTGTGGATCTTCCACCCTCTAACGGAATGAACAACTCTAGTCATCGTTGATCGTTTTTCGAAACAGGCGCACTTTGTTCCCTTCAAAGCTCTACTTAATCCTGCCACATTCGCAGACGTTTTTGTCAGAGAAATATTTCGTATTCATGGTACTGTATTCCGCTTTCTATTGTTTCAGATCGTGGTACTCAAGTAATCTCAAAATATTGCCGCGCTTTTTCTCAAAGGTTGGGCATTTCTCTTCTTTTTTTCTTCCGGGTACCACCCACAAACTAATGGTCAAACCGAAAGGATGAACAAATCCCTGGAACAATATCTAAGATGTTTCAACTCTGATTCACAGGATAACTGGGCTGAATTGCTCCCATGGGCAGAGTTCGCTATTAACTCCCTTAGGAGCGAATCCACCCAAGAGTCGCCATTTTTCATTAATTTCGGGTTTCATCCTAATTGTCTCCCTATTCCCACCCCCACCTCTGGAGTTCCTGCAGCAGATTCCAGGATAACCGCTCTCCAAGACTCCTGGAGAAGGATACAAAAGATTTTACAGGAATCTGTCCAGAGACAGTAGAGACAGGCGGACCGTCTTTGTCATCAAGAGCTCAAGTAAAAGTCAGGAGATAAAGTCTGGCTTTCCTCAAGGAATATCAGGCTGAAGACGCCTACCCTGAAGCTAGCTCCGAGGTTCCTTGGTCCCATTCCTATTCTCGAGCAGGTAAACCCTGTGGTGTATCGCCACCTTCTTCCGCCCTCCATGAAGATCCCGGAGGTTTTCCATGTTTCCCTCTTGAAACCCTTCATCCAAAGTTCTCACTTCCCTCATCACCATCACAGGCCTCCCCCAGTCACAGTACAAGGACAACAAGAGTTCGAAATTCACTCCATCATCGACTCCCGAGTCTCGAGAGGCAGAGTTCAATTTCTGGTTCACTGGAAGGGTTACACACTGGAGGAGTGTTCCTGGGTCTCAAGGCAACAACTCCACGCCCCTGGCTTGCTCAGACGGTTTCACCAAAGATTTCCCCACAAAACTTGGGAAGATCGTCCGGAGTCCGATCCTTGAGGGTGGGGTACTGTAAGGAATCAGGGAACCCGTCCCTTGCGGCGTGTTCCCTCCTTACCTCCCGGAAGTACCGCAGCTGCCGCTGCCTCCGCTACCCTCTCCGCCTGTGCGCGCACCCCTGCTCTAGTTACAGAGCGCACGCGCATACGCTCCTCTTTTACTGCTGCCACGGAGCTTGACTTTGCCTCCTCTGACGTGCCGCGCCTCCCTAGTGCACGGTGCGCACGTGTGATGTGGCGCAATGATCCCAAGCTGCGTGTTAAGCACTGATTGCCCCTTGTCTCCGGTGAACCTATCCCGGTCTCCGCTTTGGCTGAGCCTTCGCTCTGCCCTCTCTGCTATTGGTTTCCTGTTCCTATTTATATCCTGTTCCTGCACTCAGTCAGTGCTCAGCATAATCCCTTGTAGCCCTGTGCTGTCTGGTCTTGTGCTTGGTTCTCGCTCTTATCTTTTCAGTCTCCACGTTCCTGACCCGGTCTGTCTGCGTACCTCCTCTGGATCTCGACCTTTGCTAACCCTCCACCACGCTTATCTCTATTCTCCTTAGACTCTGCTTACGGATACTGACTATGCGGCTCTCTCCTCTCCCAGACCATTGGCTTACAGACACGACTACTCTACCTTCTCTAACCCAGGGTCCTGCAAGTACCCAACTAACCCTTCTCTGCAGCCCAGTCCCGGCTATGCTCTATACCACACTCTGGGCACGCCCCCGCTGCTGTGGGTGTGTGGTATCTCGCCTTCCCACCTCAGTACCGGGGTCTTGTCAGGTTTGCGGCCAGCACGACCGTTACAGCGGTCCTGCATCTGGACAACATGTTCTATTACACTTCTGTGTGGTGTAACCTCGTGTTCCCAAGTCTCTTTGACTATATCCAGAAAGCCCCTTGGTGTCGGCCATACAATAGTTCAAAAGGGGAGAAGCCTGTGGATGATTGGGGAACCTCCCTAATGGCAAATAACAGGTATGGTAATAAACAATCCCTGTTTTTCCCATCCTTATCAACCGCCGGCGTAACATGCTTTTTAGGGTTTTATTAAATCGTTCCACTAGACCATCTGTTTGTGGATGATAGACTGAGGTTCTGAGATGTTTGATTTTTAGGAGTTTACATAATTATTTTGTTACCTGGGACATAAATGGGGTTCCCTGGTCAGTTAAGATCTCTTTAGGAATTCCGACCCGGGTAAACAGGAGTATTAACTCTTTTGCTATGTTTTTGGCAGAGGTGCTACGTAGGGGAATTGCCTCTGGATAGAGGGTGGCATAACTAATATTAACAATATATGGTGGTGTCCCCTAGCAGAATTTATTAGAGGACCTACTAGATCCATAGCAATCCGGTCAAACAGTACATCTATTATGGGAAGGGGTACCAATGGGCTACGATACGCTTTGAACGGTGCGGTGATCTGACATTCTGTGCATAAGGAACAATAATTTGTAATTTCCATCAGAACCCCAGGCCAAAAGTAGCTTTGGAGAACCTTTTCTCTTGTTTTTTCCACCCCTAGGTGACTATGTGCAAGGTGTAATACCACATTACGAAATGTCCGTGGCACTAACAACTATTTAGTTACAATGGATTTCCTCCTATCAACCCGATATACTAGGTAATTTTCTACCTCGAAGTAAGGGTAGGAAAGTGACCTATCTGGTTGGCCAGTACTATCCTGGTCCTGTATATTCCCCCTTGCTTCCACTAAGGTGGGGTCTTCCCACTGAGCCTTTTTAAAACTCCCAGGACTGACCTCTAGATCAGCGTAGGTCTTATCCTGTTCTGTGGTGGTAGGCGACTGTTCAACGTCTTGATTTGGGGTATTCCCTACCAAGGTAGCCATGGGAAAGAGAATTTTACAGCACTCTTCCTCTTTCCCCTTTTTATTTGGGCCCTCGTCAAGCTCCATGTCTGAAAAAGGGAAAGGATTTGTTTCTTCTGTTACTCCTTTATGGTCCGCTGTTGAACTCTGGGTGCTATTCTGAGAGGAGGACCACATTTTTAGAAAATGGGGAAAGTCGATCCCTATTATTACATCATGTGCCAGTTTGGGTACTATACCAACTTTGAAATCTGAGGAACCAAACTCGGCTTCAATAAGAACCTCAACAGTGGAATATTTATAATTATCCCCAGGTATACAACAAATTGCCACTCTTTGTGAGCTGTTTACCTGCTGCCCATTGAGTAAAAACAGGTATTCCGACACTAGGGTATACTCTCCGAATAAAGTAGTGCCCGGACCCTCTTATAATTTACCTTTACAAATGCCCAGAGATGGTTATTCAAGAGGTCTTCTGAACTAAGGCCCATACATTGAGACCACAAAGAATAAGGTTTGACGCTATTGCATTGCATTATTTCAGTATTTAGTGTGCAGGCTTTCGCTTTGTTGCCCCTCTCATAACAATTTACACATTTGGGTATATAGTCTATGTCCCACTTAGAGCCCTTTCGTGGCTCTCAATGTCGGCTATGGCCCTTAGTATGCGAGCCAGTGTCGCTGGTGCTGTGTGAAGGCGGTCGCTGCTCTTCAGCCCCTCAACTCTGGTACCCTTTCACCGTCTCTGGAAGAGTCCTGGATTCTTAGTTTATGAGGATGCTCCAAGACTGTGGGTTGCAGGTGCTCCTCTGCTGCATTGTACCTTTCTACGAGGGCCACCAGCTCGTCTGCATTGTGGGGGTCACTGGCTGACCCAACGGCGTAGGGCGGAGGGAAGTTTCCTCAAGAACAGGTCCATGACCAACCGTTCCACGATGTGGCTTGATGAGTTGATCTCGGGTTGCAGCCACTTCCGGGCGAGGTGGATGAGTTTGTACATCTGGGATCGGGTGGCTTTATCCAATGTGAAGGACCATGCGTGGAAGCTGTGGGCACGGACAGCCGTGGTTACGCCAAGGTGGGCGAGGATCTTCAACTTTGCAAAGACATTAGCTTCGGCTGGCCCTAGATCAAAGTAAGCCTTCTGGGGTTCGCCGCTTATGAAGGGTGCAATTAGACTGGCCCACTCGGCTTCTGGCCAACCCTCTCTCTGTGCTATGCATTCAAAAGTGAGAAGATAGGTTTCAACATCATCCAAGGGCTCCATCTTCTGAAGGAAGTGGCTTGCCCTGGTCATTTTAGGGGCTGGCGCTGCCTCTGCCAGTTGGGCCTTAGTGGTAGCCTCTCTTAGGACCCCGAGGTCCTGCTGTATAACCTGGGCGAAACGTTGTTGCTCCTCTTTCAGCAAACGATTTTTCTCTTGCTGGGCCATTAGCAGCTGTTGCTGGGTTGCATTAGTCTCTTGCTGGGTGGCGACATTGGGTACCAACGAACTCACAACGTCGTCCATCTTGTTATTCCAAAAAAAATATATATATACAGTATATTTTTTAAAGTTTTTGTACCCGCAGACCTTTTAGTGTTCTGCCCGCATTCACCATCATATGTGACAAATGGCTTCCTCAGGGGGCTCCGCCGTCTGTCCAGATCCACAAGAACACGGTCTTTTAGGGTGAGTGAGATGAGGAGACGTGAGACAATGTTCCTTTAAGCAGGCTTCTGCCTGGTTAATTCAGTCCCAGGTACTGGGGCTGCAACACTGAAAACAGTGTACAACACAAACCCTGTTCAACTGAGCAATAACTAGACACAGGATCACCCTGACTAGGGTTGGGCAGCTTGCCTGCTTCCAACAAATCAAAATAGCAAACTTAACATTCAATGGTAGTACACAAATGATTTACCATTTTGGGGGGAAGGGTTCTCCCCTTTCTGCTTGCTGGCAGCCTTCCTGCCTCCAGTTTCTCGGGGGGAGGGGAGAGGAACCAGGAAACCAGCTTTAAATACCTGTTTTCTAATTAACAGGACAGGTGACAGAAATCAGGCAGCAGACAAACTCTGGTATGGATCCCTCATCCCTCAGTTCCAGCACCTGTGAAACTGTGGGATGGAGGACATCAATTCTGTGGCTGCATTTTCTAGCCTAAACAGGATAGAAGCAGTTCAGTATCCTGGGAGCCCTATATATCCAATTTATTACCATTCGTTGGTTTCTGTCACAATATATAAAAGTCAAAATCTGTTTGTTTGTGAGTTTGTTTGTGCGCGCTCTCATTGGCTCTCGCGATCTGTGACTGCGAGGCGGGGTGACGTCACTGGCAGGGCCACGTTCGGAGCTGTAAACTGGGGGGGACCGGACCTGTGAACGGGGGGAACAAGAGCGAGCCGCTGCGCAACCCTCCCGCCTGCCCCCGCAGCGGACAGCCGCTGACGAGCAACCCACCCACCCCACAGTGAGTGAGCTGCGCCAAGCAACCAGCCCCCCACCCGTGACCCACCACCGACCAATCCGCCCCCGCAGTGACCCGCCCCAGAGAAACCTCCCGCCCGCCCGTGCAGTGAGCCGCCGCCGAGAAACCCTCCTGCCTGCCCCCGCAGTGAGCCGTCGATAACCAACACTCCCCTCCACCCCTACAATGCGCCACTGCTGAGCAAATCCCCCCCACCGCCCCCGCAGCCGGTAAGCAATCCCCCTGCCCGCACCCACAGTGAGCTGCCGCCGCCGAGACGCCCTCCCGTCTGCACCCCCACTGACCCGCCGCCGCCAAACAACCCAAACCCAACCCAAACAACCCCCCAGTGAGCCGCCCCCGCTGAGCAACCCTCATGCCCGCCCCATCAGTGAGCCGCCGAGAAACGCTCCTGCTCACTGGGGGAGATAGTGAGGGGTGCTCCATGGGACTCAGGGGGAACCGGAGCTGTCAACTGGGGGGGAACAGAGCTTTGAAGGGGGCGGGAATCGGAGATGTGAACGGGCGGGCAGAGCTGTGAAGGGGGGGGAGCTTTAAAGGGGTGAGACCGGAGCTGTGCACGGGGGGGGTGCATTCATGTGAAGGGGGCGGACCGGATTGATGTGAATGGGGGAGAAAGATAGAGGGAGGGAGAGAGGGGTAGGGGGAGGGAGAGAGAGAGGAGCGGAGAGAGAGAGGGGGGAGCGGAGAGAGAGAGAGGGGGAACTGAGAGAGAGAGGGGGAACGGAGAGGGGGGAGCAGAGACAGAAGAGGAGCGGGAAAACTAAATTCCGGGCAACGCCGGGTATATCAGCTAGTATAGTATAAAGCTTCTGTCGTCTAAATTTAGCATAAGTTTAACTTGATGGACATATGTATTTTTTCTAGCTCATCTACTATGTAACTATGTAACTCCTGCCATGTCTCAGCTCTCTGTGTTTACTAAATAAATTGTAAAGATATGAAAAACGACTTATACAGTAGATGTCATAAGAAGGCATGAAGGGTCTAGATTTAACTCCTTTAAACATTGTACAGACATGGGAGGGGGAAGCAAAGACATCTGTCCCGGGCCCAGCGGTGGAAAGGGCCGACTGCAGGGGTCCAAAACCGGAAAAGTTAGAGGTCCTAAACCAACAGTAAGGTCTGCCTAGAAATCATAATCCAGAAGTTAGGCCCCGCATAGCGAGATGGGAGAAATATGCGGGGAGAGTGCAAGAGGCAGGGGGCATGAGAGAGGGGGATGGACTTGCAGCGCTGCTAATGGAAGCTGACAGGTTATGGACCACTTCACGTCAACAACCTGGGGCCCAGGTGGAGACTCTGCTCCTGGGCGCCAGGAAAGCTGTAGGCGACCCTGGTCACTGCTGTTGGTTAATTTTGGTCTAGGAAGAGCTTCCACTTTAAATGTAATGAAAATAAAATGTAATACTTCCACTTGTAAAAGCAACAAAGAAAATGAACGTACTGAATAATAAGTAAAATATTGCACTTATCTAGACAAGAAATGCTTAGTCAAGAAATAATAATCAGTCATGTAAAGCAAAGAAAGCCTTGCACTAACCTTAATGATTAACGTACTATTAATATTATCTTAAACTTTTATGGCATCTCTCAGTATGAATAAAAAACTTTACATACATTTATATTTCACCAGCATCCATGAAGCCACATATGAAGTGGAATTCTGACAACTCACTTTCAGTCTGTGTGGTAGATTTGAAGGAGTAACATTTTTGGAGTTATCATTACAGGTGGCTAAATTAAGGCACATATAGTTTGCACTAGTCAGTGCTATTCCATCACACATCTAATCCACACCGCCTCTTCACTGTCTTTGACTCTCTACTTAGACCTGTTCACCTCAGAACTTTTCTGATAATTTCAAGGCAAATGTAAATTCCATTCGCCAAGACATCGCTTCTATATCCTCCTCATATTCTACACCTCCTCTTCCTAACTCTTCACTGCCCCACACCTCTAGAATGTCCTTCCCCTTAATATCTCTCCACTTTAAAGACCGATCTTAAAAAACATCTCATTAATGAAGCATATGGCTATCTCCGTTTGGCTGTTACTATACATCTCATATGTACTGACCTTGACCCCTTGCAGACGCACTTACCAGAATACCTTACTACTCTCTCTATACGTTCTCCCTACTTACCACTTCAATTGTCAGCTCTTTGGGGCAGGAAGTCCTTTTTCTAGTGTTACTTTTATGTCTTAAAGCACTTGTTTCCATTATGTGTTATATTATTATGTCATGTGTTACTGCTGTGAAGCGCTATGCACATGGATGGCGCTATATAAAAATATACATACATACATACATATACCTCCAAGTGTCGTAACACCTTGTGGCCCATTCACGTGAATTAGCCATAAGGTGTTTACTTATGGAATAGCACCACTTGGTAAATATGGGCCTAAGTGATTTGAACCAAATTGCAACAAATCACACAGAGGAACTGGAGAGGATGGAAGCAAACCCGCAAACTTACATAAACTATTACCTTACAATTAGCTTAATGTATATTTATTAACTCATTTCAAGTCTACCGAGTGGTCATGAATCCTGGTTTTATATGCATGTATTTTGGTATAACAAAGTAAAATTCATAGAAAGACCAATCTGGATCTTTATCACATAAATAACATACATTTTACTAGCAAGTACATTAATGTGTAAATGTTCTTTATGGCATTACAGTACTTAAAAAGACTAGAGCTATTGCATTTGCGGCCCAATACAGTAAGTTTTTGCTAGTGGACCAAAAAAGAGTGTTTATAAGTGGCACAACATTGGACAGGACTCATTATCGCATGTGCCTGAAGTAATATCTTTTCCTAATTGTCCTTATTGCTCCATATATTCAGAGTAATGAAGAAACAGGCACACGGTCTTAATCATCAAGGAGGTTTAATATGCTACAAAGACCAACGTTTCGACAGTCTAATACTGCCTTTCTCAAGGTGATTTCACCTTGAGAAAGGCAGTATTAGACTGCCGAAACGTTGGTCTTTGTGGCATATTAAACCTCCTTGATGATTAAGACCATGTGCCTGTTTCTTCATTACACTGGATCATATTGGGACTTCAGGAGCTCCCCAGAACCAGCGCACCGGCAGCTAAGTACCCCACCTCTATTACCTATGTGACTGAGTGCGTCTCATCCTCTATCTCCATATATTCAGACACACGTTCCAAATTAATCTTTCACCCATCTGAAATGATGGCGGACAGAAGGGGGATGACATCTCCCCTTACATTCCATCATCAGTGGCAGAGCGATCACTAACTTCTTCGGAGAGCGGATATGTGATCCCAAGTGCCAAAGAGACCCCACTGTCAATGGTTTTGACATTAAACCATAACTATCTAATTCCTCTAATTTGCAGTAACAATTTAATATTAAACGCAAATGCCTCACATAGTGCTTTTTAAAATATACTTGTATATCATCATCAGTCCTTGTTGATCCACTGCTGTGTATGAAGGCCTCCCCAATGATCTTCCAGGTACTGTGATTGCAATCCTCTCATCCAGTGCCTTATTACCAAATAGGCACACTAGGCATGTGCCTAGGAGCCTCCAAGGTTAGGGTTCCATAGGTGACTCTCATATATAGTCACTTTAATTAAAGAAAAAAATGAAAAAACGTCAGTATTATTGAAAGCAAATGAATAAATACATTGTGAGCCATTCAAATACAGTAATTAATACAATAATCTCTGCATGTAAATTTGACACCTGATTCAACTTTTGCAGGTCTTTTGGTCCATACACTACTTGTCTGTTATGCATTTGGCTTCCGCTCGTGAAGCCCGCTGCTGTTTGGCACAGGTTTCTTACCACCTGTTTATATGGTGCAGCCTGCACATCGTACGTTGTCCCATGGCCACACCGCCCACACGGCTCTCACTCCCTGTCCCTTATTCTGTTGAGACCTTTTATACAGGTACATTTTATGCATAGTTATATCAAACATTACTTTATACAAAGCAAGAATTCAAACTTAGAAATAGCCTATATAATATTAAAGAGATTGTAAGCGATCCAAAAGACAAGAAGGACAATTTTGTAGCATTTTAAAAGCTTCTCCGTGTTTGAAATGTAAGTAGAAAATATAAACAGTACTTATGTGCATCATAAAAATAGAGCCGTATTAATGGCTTATTTTTATTTTTCAATCTTAAAATATAAATGAAAATGATAAAAACAACTTGTAAATAAAAGAATAGAACAACAAGCCTGTTTTCCATTAAAAAAAGTGTTGTACTATTTTAAACATTTTTTAGTATGATACCATAGTTTTTTTTTAATCATTACAAACTATGAGGAAAGCCCCCCAAAGTCTTAGTGGCCCCAGAGGGTCTTAATCCGCTACTACTCTCATTTTCACGTTGCTCCAACAAATGTTCTGATTTCACCCACCCATCTTAATTTTGCTTGTCATCTTGGTCTTTTAATCTCTATTGAAATCTAGTCGAGTATTATCTTTGTGTCTGAAGTTTTTGAATTATCTTCGCATTTAGGTTCCAAGTGTCACGTCCATACCTGAGCACTGGGCAGAATACACTTATCGCAAACTTTCCTCTTGAGGCACAATGAAAGGTTCCTTTGAAATATTGTCTTGTTACTTCCAAATGTGCTCTACCCCAGGAAATGGAAAAGAAGAGGCAGGCGTTTAGATTCTTAAAGTCAGATTAGACGCTAATCTACTCTTTGAGAAAGGGCGTTTGCCTGAAACGCGTTAGAGTGTGTCTCTGTCCCCGTTACCATGTTACCAATAAACTATTTTTAACCCCATCAGCATTGGTGCTGGCCCCGTTTTTGCAGCTGTGTACCGCTTCCAACATTTGGATTTCTCCTCTGCTTAAAGTCAGAAAGGACAGAGGGCATCATATCAGAATTATAAGGAATGTAAAAAAAGTTGCAAAAGGGCAATCAAATTAGCAAAAATGGATAATGAAAAAAGGATTGCAGTAGAAAGTAAGATTTTTCTGACTCAAGCTCACTGTGGCAAGTGAGTAGAGACAGGCAATTTAACTCAATCCCATATACAGGTAAACCCCGTTATAGCGCGGTCCTCGGGGTCCACCACGAGACCACCGCATTAGTAACGGGGTCACGCTAATTTAAAAAAAAATGGCCGCCGCGCGTCTGATCGGGAGGGAGTGAGGAGGGAAGGACGGAAGAGGCCTGCACAACATGCGGCCCGTCTGGCCTCTCTGTGGGGCCCGCAATGACTCTGGCCGAGCGCCAGTTAATTAAATAAATGTATTAAAAAAAAGTTTAAAAAAACAGTGGCGATTCATCCCTCCTCCCTCCCAGCCCCCTCCCTCTCCCTCTCCCTCCCAGCCCCCTCCCTCTCTCTCTCTCTAAGCCCCCGGCAGCCGTGTGTTTTTTTTTTCTGGAGAGGTCAGAGCATGCTGGGGGCGGGGCTTAGGCTTAGTACCAGGGAGAGAGGATGTGCTGAGCTGATCTAAGGTAGGATGTGTGTGTGTGTGTGTGTGTGTGTGTGTGTGTGTGTGTGTGTGTGTGTGTGTGTGTGTGTGTGTGTGTGTGTGTGTGTGTGTGTGTGTGTGTGTGTGTGTGTGTGTGTGTGTGCGTTTTAGAAAAACGGGCTGGTGTGTGTGTGTGTGTGAAAAACGGGCTGGTGGGCTGCTGACATGTGAGGGGGGGTGGGCTGCTGACATGTGAGGGGGGTGGGCTGCTGACATGTGAGGGGGGGTGGGCTGCTGACATGTGAGTGGGAGTGGGCTGCTGACATGTGAGGGGGGTGGGCTGCTGACATGTGAGGGGGGTGGGCTGCTGACATGTGAGGGGGGTGGGCTGCTGACATGTGAGGGTGGGTGGGCTGCTGACATGTGAGGGGGGTGGGCTGCTGACATGTGAGGGGGGTGGTCTGCTGATATGTGAGGGGGGGTGGGCTGCTGACATGTGAGTGGGGGTGGGCTGCTGACATGTGAGGCAGAGGATGGGCTGTTGACATGTGAGGGGGGTGTGGGCTGCTGACATCTGAGGGGGGTGGGCTGCTGACATGTGAGGGGGGTGGGCTGCTGACATGTGAGGGGGGGTGGGCTGCTGACATGTGAGGGGGGGGTGGGCTTCTGACATGTGAGGGGGGGTTGGCTGCTGACATGTGAGGGGGGTGGGCTGCTGACCTGTGAGGGGGGAAATGGGCTGCTGACATGTGAGGGGGGGTGGGCTGCTGACATGTGAGTGTATTGTGAGAGCTGAGTGCTGTGAGAGCTGTGTGCTGTGAGAGTGTGCTGTGAGAGTGTGCTGTGAGCAGTGTGCAGTGAGTGTGTGTGCAGTGAGTGTGTGTGCAGTGAGTGTGTGTGCAGTGAGTGCTGGGAGTGTCTGGTGTGTGCAGTGTGCAGTGGGAGTGTGTGCAGTGGGAGTGTGTGCAGTGGGAGTGTGTGCAGTGAGCAGTGTGTGCAGTGAGCAGTGTGTGCAGTGAGCAGTGTGTGCAGTGTGCAGTGAGCAGTGTGCAGTGAGCAGTGTGTGCAGTGAACAGTGTGTGCAGTGAACAGTGTGTGCAGTGAGCAGTGTGTGCAGTGAGCAGTGCGTGCAGTGAGCAGTGCGTGCAGTGAGCAGTGTGTGCAGTGAGCAGTTTGTGCAGTGAGCAGTGTGCAGTGTGTGCAGTGAACAGTGTGTGCAGTGAACAGTGTGTGCAGTGAGCAGTGTGTGCAGTGAGCAGTGTGTGCAGTGAGCAGTGTGTGCAGTGAGCAGTGTGTGCAGTGAGCAGTGTGTGCAGTGTGCAGTGAGCAGTGTGCAGTGAGCAGTGTGTGCAGTGAGCAGTGTGTGCAGTGAGCAGTGTGTGCAGTGTACAGTGTGTGCAGTGAGCAGTGTGTGTAGTGAGCAGTGTGTGCAGTGAGCAGTGTGTGCAGTGAGCAGTGTGTGCAGTGAGCAGTGTGTGCAGTGAACAGTGTGTGCAGTGAACAGTGTGTGCAGTGAGCAGTGTGTGCAGTGAGCAGTGTGTGCAGTGAGCAGTGTGCAGTGTGTGCAGTGAACATTGTGTGCAGTGAGCAGTGTGTGCAGTGAGCAGTGTGTGCAGTGAGCAGTGTGTGGAGTGAGCAGTGTGCAGTGTGTGCAGTGAACAGTGTGTGCAGTGAGCAGTGTGTGCAGTGAGCAGTGTGTGCAGTGAGAGTGTGTGCAGTGAGAGTGTGTGCAGTGTGCAGTGTGTGCATTGAGCAGTGTGTGCAGTGAGCAGAGTGTGCAGTGAACAGTGTGTACAGTGAGCAGTGTGTGCAGTGAGCAGTGTGTGCAGTGAGCAGTGTGTGCAGTGAGCAGTGTGTGCAGTGAGCAGTGTGCAGTGTGTGCAGTGAACAGTGTGTGCAGTGAACAGTGTGTGCAGTGAACAGTGTGTGCAGTGAGCAGTGTGTGCAGTGAGCAGTGTGTGCAGTGAGCAGTGTGTGCATTGAGCAGTGTGCAGTGTGTGCAGTGAACAGTGTGTGCAGTGAGCAGTGTGTGCAGTGAGCAGTGTGTGCAGTGAACAGTGTGTGCAGTGAACAGTGTGTGCAGTGAACAGTGTGTGCAGTGAACAGTGTGTGCAGTGAGCAGTGTGTGCAGTGTGCAGTGTGTGCAGTGAGCAGTGTGTGTGGTGTGCAGTGTGTGCTGTGTGCAGTGTGTGCTGTGTGCAGTGTGTGCAGTGAAAGTGTGCAGTGTGTGCAGTGTGAAAAAAAAAAAAAACCAGGAGCCACGTGAAAACCGCGTTATAACCGATTCGCGTTTTAACAGGTCGCGTTATAACGGGGTTTACCTGTATCAAGCAAGGGAATCTTCTTCTTTGCTGATGTGTTTAATTAGGGGCAATAATACAAATAAAAAGGGGAAAAGGTACTGAGGGAAAAGAACTTGGGGCATGGGAGCAATGGAGGGGAAAGGGAGGTAGGAAGGCAGTGGGATAATGCTAGGCAATGGAGTGGCTATGGTATAAGGGATAGTGCAAGATATAGGGATAGGTACATTTCAATGGCTTTACCAGAGGAGTAGGAGAGGTGACTGCTCCAAAAAGGAAGCATGCTAGCCAGGGCTAACAGGAAATAAGGCTAGGACTATGCCACCTAGCAAGGGGAGGAAGAGCAGTCCATCTTACAGAGAAATGGCAGAGGGTTTGCCAAGGCTCAGAAGCCAACAGGGAAAGTTACATAGTTGCAACATTACACTGAGGAGTAAAGGCTGCCTCAGAATAGGGAAATAAACATACACAGAGGCTCCAGGACAAAGATCCATCCTAAAAAGTTAAGTACATTAATAACAAAAAAATGAGAAAATAAAATATATGGCCCTTTCAGTGTGCGATGGGCAGGCAAATTATTGAAGGTAAGGAAAAAGCAGAGATAGTAAAAAAAATATTTGCTTCTGTATTTACCAGGGAAGAATCAATTGAAATAGTAATGATGCAGGAGGAAGCCACTACCTCTAAATTAATGAACAATTGGTTAATTGAGGAAGAAGTTGACAGGGGGCTTGATAAAAAGGAAATAAATAAGGTACCTGGCCCCGATGGCATACATTCAAGAGTTCTTAAGGAGCTAAGTTCAGTAATAGCCAAACCATTACATTTAATATTCAAGGACTCCATTTCCACAGGCTCAGTACCACAAGATTGGCGTAAAGCAGAAGTGGTGCCTATATTAAAAAAAGGAGCTAGGTCACAACCAGGGAATTAGTAATGTAAGTCTAATATCAATAGTGAGGAAGTTACATGAAGATTTAGTATGGAATAATATTCAGGAATACCTAATGGAATCAAAATTATTAGTAATAGTCAGCATGCGCTTAGGAAGGATACAGTATGTCGTGTCACACTAACCTTATTAGTTTCTTTGAGGAGGTAAGTAGGAATTTAGACCAGGGTAATGCAGTTGATGTGGTCTACTTAGATTTTGCTAAGGCTTTTGATACGGTTTCACACAAGAAGTTAGTATACAAAATAAAGCAAATTGGACTCGGTAACAATATTTGCACTTCGTTTGAAAACTGGTTGAAGTATAGAGAACAGAGAATTGTAATAAATTAACTTTTTCAGTTAGGGCTAAAGTTGTGAGAAGTGTGTATGTCAAGGATCGGTACTGGGACCCTTGCTTTTTAACTTGTTTATTTTTGACCTTGAGGTTGGCATAAAGAGTAAAGTCTTCATGTTTACTGATGACACTAAGGGCCCCATGCAGTAAAGTCCGATAGAAATTATCGGCAGGGTTTTGAAATCGCCATTGTTTTGCCGTGTTGCTCTCACGGTATGCAGAAAGGCCAGAATACCAGTGAGAGCAACATTTCCAAACATGGCGAGTTGCCGGCCGCGATAGGACCTGCCCTCCAAAAAGGGCTCACCCGGCGAGTTCAATCTGCTGCAAAGAGATCCGCCTCTCTCTGCGAAAAAAATCGCCGGAAATAAAAATATTTTAACATTAACATTTTATTAATTGTGTATTGTAGCAGGGAGTCTCCGGAGCTGAACCACGTTGGTTTCAGGTCCGGGGATCCCCTACTTCCCGAGATACAGGCCCCGTTATGGGTTGCCGGTACCTTCTATGCATGGACATGTCCCGGTAACGCGACACGAGACATTTACATGGCGGAGATACTGGTACCCCATAACAGGGCCTGTATCTCAGGAAGCAGGGGGTCCCCAGACCTAAAACCAATGAGGTTCTGCTCCGGAGACCCCCTGCTCATCTACACTAGAAATAACATTTAAATGTAAAAATATTTAGTAAGCACCAATACACAACCCACCCCCTGTGCCCAGCCCATAAAACCATGATTTATTATTTTTTACACACACAATTAATACTCCAGGCCGATGGGGGTCCCCGGTGGTCCCAACAGGTGTCCGCAGGCCCCACAGGGCATCCCGGGGATACCCACGGGTGTCTGGGGGCCTCAGTGTGGTCCCCACTAGGCTCTGTGGGCCTCCAGGTGGTCCATTTGGATGACTCCCTTTGGATGAAGTCACATACTTGACCTAAAATGACTCCATCACATGGTGTACTACAACCAATCAGATTGGGGAATTAGTTCCCATGATCTGATTGGCTGAAATACCATGTGATACCGGACATCTTGGAATTATTGACGTCATGTTAAAGGGAAATGAAGCACCAACATTCTGATTGGCTGGCATCATTCCCTTTAAATTATGTCATTAAAAAAAATCGGCACAAGGTTTTAACAGCCAATCAGATGGCTGTTGAACCAGTTCCCGTCCAAATGTGACGTCACAAGCCATATTTAAAGCCGTGAAGCCTCATTTGATTCCCAAGAGACAACATCGGTTGGGATCTACCATGGGGTTTTTTGGATTGAAAGAGGAAGACAGAAGATATAGAAAATTAAAAAATTATTACAGAAGAAAATAGAAGAAGCGGATTGAAGATAAAAGAAAGAAGAATTGGGTACCTGATCCGGATCTTCATGGCGGATGGCATCCGAAGCAGTTTCAGGCCTCTGCGGTACGTGAGCTTCCAAATTCCCTGGGAGTCAGAGCGCCAATGCTTCTAAAGGCAAGTAAAATATTGAATGTATGTAAATGTATTTTTTACAGGTTTTTCGATTGGATGTGTATTTTTTCATTTGCACATTGACTGATAATGTATTCATCTGTCCCTTTTAAGGGTACAGATCAATACATTATTAGGTCAATAATTTTTTTTTAATTGCTTGCTTTGTATTGCGTGTGATTTTTTCTCTGTGTTTATTATGTGGATGTGATTGTTTGTGATTTTGCTGCCTTAATTTTCATTTTTTTTTGATTGATTTTCGATTAATGATGTCTTGCGTTGGGTACTGCTTTTAATGGTTGTGGTGCCGAGTTTTTTATATTATTAATTGCTTTTTTTTATTATTAATTGCCTCTTCACCCACGAATGGGTATAAGCGACTTCCACGGAAAACTTCACTTTCAAAAGATCCATGGAAGTGGTTTAGCTGGATATACCCAAGGGGACGCTAGGCCCAAGGGTCAACAGAGCCCATTTTGTTTAAACGAGGGGCGCCACGTGAAGGCAGTGTTGTCAATTAATAATGAGCGACTCTATATTTGCATCAATTATCCTTGCCCCCCGCCCCCCCATTGTTGTTTAGCTGAGTTGTTTTATTAATTGCTTTGATTGGTTAATGGTTGAATGAATTCATTGTTGTGCTGGTTAGTGCTTTTATTAATGAATTGCTTTGTTGGTTAATGGTTCAATTAATTCCTTGTTCTGCTGGTTAGTGCTTGTATTAATTGTATTTGTTGGCTAGTGTTTTTATTTAGTGAATTGGGGTGTTTCAGTGTTTTGAAATGTTTTATTATTGTGTCTTTTGTGAATTAATGTATTGTGATTAGGGTACCCATTGAGTGCTATAGTGGCTTATCATGCCCATATTATTATATGGTTATGGTGTACCACTATAACAATCAATGGGTACAGGGTGGGTTTAGTGGTCCCGGAGTGGGTGGTTAGGCCTCTCGGGTGTTTAGCGAGCAGGGTGGGTTAACCCCTTAATTACTATAGTGATTATTAGCCACTAAAGTGATTAAGGGGTTAGGGACCGGTAGATTGTATTTATTATGTATTCTTGCTGACATCGGAGGACATGGCCCTGTAGTAAGCTGACGAGGACGCCCTTCATATTGCCAGGGGTAAGTAGAACTGTTGTATTTACTTTATTTATGCTGGTTAATATTGTGATTAATAATGGGCAAATATTCTATTATCCATATCTGGATAATAGTTATTTTGCCCATTACTGTACTGTATTTTTTTGGGGTGGGGAGAGCTGTATTGATTTAAGTGTAGGCCATGTTTTATTTTTTGACATACAGGATTGATACCACAGGGCAGCGGGGACCCACGGAGGCCACCCGAGGACACCCTGGGCCCACCCGGGGACCCTCGGATGCACATGGGTACCACCTGAGGACCCCCAGACACACCTGCAGAGAAGAACCTGGGGCCCGCAGGGACCACCTGAGGGCCACTGACACATGTGGGAACCACCCGAGGGCCCCCAGACACCCGTGGGGATGACCCGGGGACCCCCAGACACCCATGGGGATAACCCATGGACCCCACTGGGGCCCACAGGGACCACCTGGAGGCCCATGTTGCCTAGCGGGGACAACCCCGAGGCCACCTGACACCCGTGGGTATCCCCAGGAGTGCACTGTGGGACCTGCGGACACCCGTCAGGACCACCGGGGACCTCCGTCGACCTGGGGTATTAATTGTGTGTGTAAAAGAATTAAATCGTGATTTTACAGTATGTGGGGGCACAGGGAGTGGGTTGTGTATTGGTGTTTATTAGATATTTATATTTTTATTGGGGGCCTAGGAGGTAGCTAGTAGGGCTGTTGTGTGTATTTTTTTGTATTGTGGGTAGCGGGGGTGGGTGAAGGGTGTAGTACCCCAAGGATGGGTGTTTACGCCTACTGGGTGGATAGCGGGAGGGGTTAACCCCTTCATTACCTTAGCGGTATTAACGGCTAAGGTAATGAAGGGGTTAAGTCCACCCGCAATCCCCCCGCGAGGCCTAAATACCCACCAAGGGCCAAATACCACCTTCACCCACCCCCGCTACCCACAAAAGCTTGGCACGGGTGGTTAACCCCTTCATTGCCTTAGCGGTTAGCCGCTAAGGTAATGAAGTGGGCTGTAAATGCATTTTTCATGCATCTGATTCATGCTGGGGGTCTCCGGTGGTGATATTAATGTTTATCAGCTCTGGAGACACCGGCATAAATCCGATGCAGGAAAAAGGCCTGATTTTTTCTAAGTGCTGCCTCGTCACTTATAGCTGCTTCTCCCCACCTTTTTCCAACTTTTTGTGGCTGGACAATTTGGAGAATTGGAAAAGCTGGTGATGAGCGTCGAAAAGTGGCTTATCACCGAGCGGTCGGTGGATTTTTCTTTTTCGGGGGGGAAAAAACGGCGATTTTTGCTCTTCTTGACAACTTATCGGGGCTTACTGAATCGCAGTAGGCTTTTTTGTCGATAAGCTGGTGATAAAGGGCTTATCGCTCTTTACTGCATGAGGCCCGAAATTGTGTAAGGTAGTAGAATCAGAGCAGGATTTTTCTCTCCAGAAGGACTTAGATAGACTGGAAACTTAGACAGGTGAATGGCAGAAGAGGTTTAATTCAGATAAAAATTCAAGGTTATGCATTTGGGATGCAAGAATAAACAACCAATTTACAAAAATAAATGGGGATTAATTAGGAGAATCCATGATGGAGAAGGATTTAGGAGTGCTTGTTGACAGCAGACTTAGCAATAGTGCCCAACGTCATGCAGTAGCTGCAAAGGCAAACAAGATCTTATCTTGCATTAAACAGGGAATGGATGGAAGAGAAGTAAACATAATTATTCCCATTTATAAAGCATTAGTAAGACCACACCTTGAATATGGAGTACAGTTTTGGCCACCACTCCATTAAAAATACATTATGGAACTAGAAAAGGTGCAGAGAAGAGCCACCAAATTAATAAAGGGTGTGGAAAACCTGATTTATGAAGAGAGACTAGCTAAATTAGATGTGTTTACATTAGAAAAGAGGCGTCAAAGATGGGATATGATAACTATATACAAATATACAGTATTCAGGGACAAAACAAAGATCTTTCAAAAGAACTATTCATCCCGAGGGCAGTACAAATGGCAGAGGTTCATATTTTAAAGTTGGAGGAAAGGAGATTTCAACAGCAAGAAAGGAAAGGGTTCTTTACAGTAAGGGCAGTTAAAATGTGGAATTCATTACCCATGGAGACTGTTATGGCAGAGTTAGGCTGCGGCCCCGCTAGCGCTTACCGCGCTCATGCTTGAGAGCGGTGATGTCACCAGCTCTCCAAGCATGAGTGCCGGATGTCCTTGCTATTTCGGAAGCGCAGGGGGCGTTGCGGGCAGGTTGAGCGCGCTCGAAAGTTAATGTTTTTTTGTTTACCCAAGCACCAAGTGTGGATGAGCATGCGTGCCCGCGCACAAGCACGAGCGCACCGCACGTGCACGCGCGCACCGCACGAGCAGGGAATTACATATATATATATATATGTATGTAAAAACGGCAAGTGCCGCCCGCTCAGCGCGAGCGGGATGCAGCCTTAAAGTCCCTGTAAATTCACTTTTCACTTTACTTGCATACATGTTAGTACAGCTCAATCCCATTATAACACGATCCGTTACAACGCGAATCCGCTTATAACGCGATGCAAGCGTGGCCCAAATTTCGTATTTATGAATACTTTACAACATGATTATTGGTGTCTTAAATACTGTATTGTACAATGCATATTATTGTACATTATTTTTAACACGATCCGCTTATAACGCGATGTGATTCTTTGGAACCCAAGCACAGCGTTATAAGGGGGTTGAGCTGTATCTTCACTGGTATATACCAGTTTTTAACTGCACTAACTTACATAAGCTTATGCTTAGTTTATTAACCCCTTCGGGTATATTTAACAGAACATTTGTATGCATTTAGCATAGGGACCTGCTACTGAGACTTACCTTGATGTTGGTTAGAAGGCTTGTCATTATTTGATCAAAGGATGTAAACAAAAGTGTTCTTTGTTTTACAGACTTAGGTTTCACTATGTATATTTATTTCCCCATTTTTTGTTAGCCCAATGGGAGAAGTGCAGGGATTCACTTTCTGTTTTTTCTGATGGCGGATACAATAGATATGTTCAAAAAACCCAATGGGAGAGAGACCTTGGGGAGTCCTTGGAGGACGAGGAATGGAATACTATATTTTTAGGAGCTGCAAAAAGCTCGATGTGCACCACACTGAAGGAGAACGCATATAAAGTCCTCATGAGATGGTACCTCACCCCTCTCAAATTATCTAAGTTCATACCAGGGTCCTATCCATTGTGCCCTAAACAATGTGGAGGAACAGCTGACCTGTTACATATGCTGTGGTCCTGCCCGCGGATATCTCCGATATGGGAAAAGATCAGAAATTGGATCCAGAGAATATTCGATCTCACTATTCCCCCGGACCCGTGGCTGTTTCTCCTAAACAGACCTCTAAAGGGCCTATCAAAATCCAACAACAAACTAATTGCACACTTCGCAATCGCCACGCGGTGCGAGATCGCAGCATTATGGAAACGCCCCGAAATTCCAATTATCCCAAAGATTCGGAACCGTATTTGGTATATCTGCCAGATGGAAAAGCTAACAAGCCTAGTTAATGATACTGGTGACAACTACTTAAAAGTTTGGGCCCCATGGCTAGCCCAGACAGACATCCCCGGGGTAGAGCGTGACACAATTTGGCTATAATAGTAATAGATGCGTTCTCCTTGGGTGGAGTGGAAACTAAGTTTACAGCGGGATCACCATTCCCACTCATTATTAACTACTTATACTGCCACACGATCTTCTACGAGGTTCTATAGTTAATGAGCCGTCTTAGTAGACTCCTGAAACCACTACATCCTCATCCTATACGCTCCCTTCCCTCCTTCCACCCCCCTCTAACCTACCTCCTTCATTTATTTTTTTTCCCCCCCTTGTTTGTAACAAATATTATTTTACCATGGATACACATCACCTAAAATAAGACCTTTACTTACGCGGCGGAGTAGGGCTCGAAAAACCGCGTGGGCTCATTAATTATGTTATACCTACATCATTATGTAATATATGCTACCCTGTTCACCATGTATTGGTTATGTTTTTCATGTATATCATGTATTTACGCACCAATAAAATACAAGTTATAAAAAAAAAAAAAAAAAAAAAAAAGGTTGGACATCTTTTTAGAAAGGAACGGTATACAGGGATATACCAAATAAGTAAACATGAGAAGGATGTTGATCCAGGAAGTAATCTGATGCCAATATTTGGAGTCAGTAAGGAATTTATTTTTTTCCTTATCAGAGATCATTTCACTGGGGTTTTTTGTTTGTCTTCCTCTGGATCAATATACTGTAAATACAAATATAGGATAAAGTATCTGTCGTCTAAATTTAGCATAGGTTGAACTTGATGGACGTATGTCTTTTTTCAACCTTATTTCCTATGTAATATATAACTTAAGATGACAATAACATCAAGAAGCCTTAAGAGTTGTGTTGCAGGGTACATCCAACCACACTTGGGTTTCTTGAAAAGTCTTATTTATTGAGCCTTAAAAATATGGCACACAAAAATAAAACAGCTTCTTTTCAGCATATAGAACAAACAGAAAATAAGTCCTGAGCAGGGCTTTGCCCTTTTTCAACAAGGGCTGTTCAGAGTCCAGCGTAACAGTCTAGCAAACAGTACAGTGAAGACAGACCTTATTGCAGTAATTCTCCCTCAGCCTTTCAATATATCTCACTGGTTCAGACAGGCTGCATGTGTGTGCAGCCTGGGGTTTTTAAAGCTCCTTGATGAGGCAGCTGGGACCAGACTAATTGACAAGAGCTTCCCAGCTGAATGTTAACCCGGTCACTGTTGCACTGCAGACCTAAACATAGGTCTGCCAGGCATAGGGCTGGTGACATTTATTCACCCAGTCACATTCCTCCCCTGTTAGTGTGTGGTTTGGGCTACGCACGGCTGAAGCCCAAACATCCATCCCTTCTCTAGAGAAGAAATCAGCATTTGCATTTTCCTTTTCCAGGTCTGTGCTGAATCTCAAACGAGAAGGGTTGGAGGGCCATATACTACCTGGTAAACCTTGCATTAGAGTCTTTCATACTATTTAACCACTTTAGTGGGGCATGGTCTGTCACCAAAGTAAAATGGATTCTTGCCAGGTAATGCCTCAAGGCCTCGATTGCCCACTTTACTGCGAGACACTCCTTCTCAATTACTGGGTAGTTTTGTTCCCTTGGGATGTTCCACTCCCTCAAACTGTTGTGACAACACTGCCCCTAGCCCTGTCTCTGATGCATCGGTTTGCACTAAAAAAGGCCTATCGAAGCTGGGCTTCTAAGGACGGGACCCTCTGATAGACACCATTTAACCTCCTCAAAGGCTCTCTGGCACTCCCTTGACCATACCACTTGTGTAGGGGCACACTTTTTTGTGAGGTCTGTTAGTGGGGCTGCAACTTCCGAGTAGTTGAGGATGAAATGCCGATAGTACCCAGCTAAACCCAACAGAGAGCGTAGCTGCGTTTTTGTTCGGGGGGGGGGTCGGAACTTCTTTCAGGGCAGCTACCTTGTCGGCTAGTGGCCTTACTTTTCCACCTCCCACTGCATACCCTAAGTACTTGGTTTCCGCCTTTCCTAAGGCACATTTCTTAGGGTTGGCTGTGAGCCTTGCCTCTCTTAGAGACTTGAGGAACGCTTTCAGCCTATTTAGATGGGCCCTCCAGTGTTTACTATAAACAACGGCTTTCAGGCAACCTGTAAGGACGAGAACGTACTTTTACCCCAGGTGCTGTCTCTATCACATGTGAAACTAAATTAGTTTGCCCTTGTAAATCAGAAAAAACATAATTGAATTGTGTAATTATTTCTAACAAGTCCCCTTTTTGTTTAGCGGACAATTGTCTACCCATTGGGATTTTCTCATCACCAAAGATGTTCCCCCTTGGGGGCTGAGGACCCAGGTCCGTTTCCTCCTCCACCGGGTGGATGAATAGAGACCGCTGCACCTTCCAGGGTTTCAGCAAGTTCACATGGTAAATTTGTTTACCCTTCCTGGACCCTGGTTGAGCGATCTCATAATCCACATCACCCGTGCGGCGGAGTACTTCAAATGGGCCCTGCCATTTGGCTAGGAGTTTGCTCTCACAACTGGGTAACAATAACATCACCTGGTCTCCCAGGTGAAACACTCTCATACGAGCATTTTGATTGTAATGTCGCTCCTTTTCTGTCCTGGGCTGATCTAAGATTCTCCCTAGCAAAATGGCCGACCACATCTAGGCGCTTCCTAAGGTCCAATACATATTGCAGACTTGACCTCTAGTAATTTTAATACATCTTGCATCAGTTTAGCCATACAATTTGTACCTTGGTCGGTCAACATAACCTGGGGAAGTCCAACCCTTGAGAACAGCTCCAACAACTTGTTGGCTACTTGTTTCACCGTTGCTGTCCTCAGGGGGAATGCCTCAGGATACCTTGTTGCATAGTCGACTATTACGAGAATAAACCTGTGTCCTTTCGCAGAAGGCTCTAGAGGTCCTACCAAGTCTACTCCAATCCTCTCAAAGGGAACTGACACCAAGGGTAGAGGAACCAAGGGGGCTGGTTTTAGTTCCTTCGGACTAGTTAGCTGGCATTCAGGACATGCCGCGCACAACTTAGCAATATCCCTATGCATCCCTGGCCAAAAGAATCGGGACGAAATACGGTCCAAGGTTTTATCCCTACCAAGTTGACCACCCCAAGGGACTGTATGGGCTAGGGTGATGACACTTTTAACAAATGCCTTGGGAACCAATATTTGTCTGGTGACCTCCCCTGTTTGTGTCTGCTTGTTCACTCTATACAGGATATCATTTGACAATTCAAAATGGGGGAATACTATTACCCCCCGTGCATTCAATATCTGGTCATCAATTTTTACCACTTTATCAAATTGTCTAGCCAGGACTGGGTCTTCCCTTTGCCTCTGGTGAAAATCAGGGAGGTATAGCTCTGGTAAATCCCCAGGGCCTATCTCTCCCTCCTTCTGGCCATCCACAGTCATTACTTGTGACTTTTGTCTATCAGTATGGCCACCTTGAGTCACAGATTTCTGCAACCAGTCCTGTTTGTCAGAGCGTCTTTGCCTCCGAGTCTTTGGAACCCGGTGTCTACTGGGAAATAGGTCTGCCGAGAAGGGGAACAGTTTATCAGGGTTCTCCTGAGCCAGAGAATAAGGCTCCTCCTGAGAGAATGGAGCCATTAGGTTTGAAAAGAAAAGCCAGTCGCGGCCGAGCACAACGGGAGCAGGGAGCCAAGGAGTGAATCCTACTTCGAGCCAGGCCTCCTGACATTTTACCTGTAGCCGGATTTTGGCCGTCGGATACCGTTTTACATTGCCGTGTATACATTCTATACTCCATGGCGAGTCAAAGGAACACACGTCAGACGGTAACAGTTCCTGGAAGAACAGAGTTTTCCCAGAGCCTGAATCTACAAAGACCTGGATGGGTTTACCCCCAATCTGGGCTGGAAGTAGCCAGGGCTTGTAACTTTCTCTGGTGAAGGCCGAGGTGACTGTCCTGCTGAAGGAACACTCCGTCTGTGGACAGACCACATGCCAGTGTCCTTATTCTCTGCAGGCAGAACATGGAGGGGGTTCCCTTGCCGGAGGGTGCCGCGGGTACCGCTCAGCTGGTCCGGATACTGGAGACCAGGCATCCGCTGGGTCCTGTGTGCAACGTCCTCAGAAGTTCATCTCATTTGGCGACGGGCTGACATCAGGAAGTAGATGAGGGTCTCAGCGGTGAAGGGCGTTTGGACCTCTCCCTTGCTGGAAGGACTGCTCCTTTCGTGGCACTTGGCGGTTGCGTATGGAGGGGCCGTAGTTTTCCAGTTGGTCTGGTGTCCCTCTTTGGGCGTCCGCAAGTGCCGGTGAAGTCGGGTCCAGGACACTCGCCTGATCCTCGGCCCCAAGGAAATTCTCAACGAGTCGGACAACCAAAGCTAGGGTATCAGCAGCATGGTGTTTTACCCAAGGGGTTAATACTTGTAGGAATTGTTCCAACACAACTTGTTTAAGAACAGCCTCCTTAGTGTGTTGCTCGGGTTGTATCCAGCGAGTACACAAGTCCAATAACCGCTCACTGGTTCAGACAGGCTGCATGTGTGTGCAGCCTGGGGTTTTTAAAGCTCCTTGATGAGGCAGCTGGGACCAGACTTATTGACAAGAGCCTCCCAGCTGAATGTTAACCCGGTCACTGCTGCACTGCAGACCTAAACATAGGTCTGCCAGGCATAGGGCTGGTGACGTTTATTCACCCTGTCACAAGTGGGTGCTAACTAAGGAACATATAAATAGTTTAAACACTGTAAAGATAGCTGAAGTATGTCAATTGTGGGTGGAGCATTGTGGACGGTTGTCAATAAAGCTCTTGATTGTACTATAAAAGTTTCTGGCATTATTCCATCCGCATATCTACACACAGCCTGCCCAGATCCAGCACCCTGACAAGGTATGAGAGACTGAGAACAGCCATGTATATAGTCAACCGATGTAAATTCCTTAACAGCCGGGCAACTACATTTCTTCAGTAACTTTTCAGTAATACATGACATAGAGCAGCAATCTCCTTCATTAAAACACCCTCTTATTTAATTTTTTTGACACGTGCGGTTAACGAAGTTATTAAGTTTTGTGGCAGCCTTAGGCCTGGAGATATTCTGCTTCCACAGACATTTTCCGAATTAAGAGGGACCTCATTTTGATAAAGCTAAGAAATATAGCTTGACATATAAAAACACATTTTAGACATGGTGTCTGCGTGCTCTCACTTTTATGGTAGTACAGTAGATTGTTTTTGGCCCTGTTTTTTACTCCCTTTAACTTACTTGTGCACCTGGTTGACTCTTTTTGTGAATCCATGATATGTTGCTTAGTGCAACTGCCGGTAAATGTATCTTTACAAGTGGCTTTTCATGAGAGAATGTGTATACAATTTCTAACGGACATTCAGAAACGTGTTGTAGGTTGTTCTGCTCTAAAATACTTTTCTACAACTTTCTTTGGACTCATCTAGCACGTCAAGGCTCACTTCTGCCCCACACAAAGCACGAATTGAGAAGGCTTGGAATGTACAGCCCTCTAAAAATGAAAGGTTAATGTTTACAGATAGTGACAATGGAGGGAGAGGGAGTACTGTAGGCAAAGCCGCCGTCTGGGGGGGACAGAAGGGACAAGTGTTCCTGGCCCAGTAACTGCGGCTCTACATCATATGCAGGCCTCTTCCTCACTATGTGTTCCACGCCAAGCTTCCAACCTCTGGCGGCGAGCAACGGGCCACTCTGACATCAGTGCGCCGGACGTAATCTGTGCCTCAGCTTTTGGTGCGCGCTGACTTGGGAAGCTCAGCATATTACACAGAGTGAGGAGGCATGCAGCTGATGGAGAGCTGGGGACCACCCGTGACTGGCAGCAGGGCCTGACCAGAGGTTGGCCCCAACTTGCAGCGCTGGCAGCCAGACCCCTGTAGCAGCCGGACCATCCCCAAGATAAGTCTACTTTTTTTTATATATGTATTGGGGGGCATCTTTTTGAATGTATTGGGGGGAGTGGGGGTCTTTTTACATGTATTAGGGGAGTGGGGGTCTTTTTAATATGTATTGGGGGAGTGGGGGTCTTTTTAATATGGAATGGGGGGAGTGTTTTTTTTTAAAATATGGAATGGGGGGATGGGGGTCTTTATAATATGGAATTGTGGGGGGTTTTGGTATGTATGTTGTGGTTGGAGAATGAGTGAGTGGGGTAATTGATGGAAGGTGGGGGAGAGTGAGAGGAGAGAGGGAGTGAGTGAGGAAAAGAGGGAGTAAGAATGAGACGCAGGGGAGATAAATACATGTGAGGTGGTGGGAGGAAGTGAGACTAGGGGAGTGAAAGACACGGGAAGAGGAGTGGAGTAGACAGGGCTCGTAAGGTGTGAAATGAGGGGGGCAGGCTCGCAAAACCACCGACACGGGGAAGCCTGGACTTAACTTTAGTCCTGGGCTCCGGTAAATCTGTCAGCGGCCCTGTAGGTGGTACAGTGTGATACCTTATTGGACCAACAAGTAGTTGATATGTTACAAGCGTTTGAACCTCTCAGGATCCTTCCTCGAGTAACCCAGAGCTACCCACCGTTCTTTGCTGTTTGCAGATAGATAATGCTGGCGCCACACACTTTAGCACACGTTATCCAAGGGCTCCAAAGACAGTTGATGGATTTCACTTTGAATACAGCTTGTGTTGCTTCCAAAAGGCTCGAGATGGCTGAATCATTTGCTGGCAAACTCAAATGTGAAAATGTGCGATCTGTGATTACATTGCAAATTCGACCCAACAGATGTCTTTTTGAGACAATTAATCCGGGAGATTTCTAGAATTTCTGTACAGATTACAAAAAATGTAGGGGGGGAAACTCTGCAAAGGATTGTAAATGACAATACTGTAGGAGTTAAACTCATATAGGCTTATGCTGATGCTAATGGATTTAAATATGTTTGCACAAATTCCTTTTACCTTTCATTGTGAAGAAATACTGATTAAAAAATCATATTTTTTCTGTGGACCCCACTATAATTTTCTAAATATTACTGTGTACAGGGCTGCTGACAGGGAGGGACAGCCAGGACAAACGTCCCGGGTCCGGTGGCTGCAGGGGACCCAGCGGCCGGACAAAGCAGTTCGGCCTGACCTCTCATTGCTGCCGGGCCCCGGCTCTCCCCCATCTGCGGGCCGCCCTCCACACTGACTGTCCCACGTTCTGACATCAGCCTGCCACTGGGCCTCCCTGTCATGCTGGTGCGCGCCGGAAGCTCAGTCCAGTTTACTTCCGGCACGTGCTAATCTCAGAGAGTCCCGGCATGCACCAGAAGCTCGGTGTGGGACAGTCAGTGAGAGGGAGGCTGCAGCTGCGGGAGAGCCGGGGCCCGGCGGCAATTAGAGCTTGAGCAAAACTGCTTTGTCTGGCCACCGGGCCCAGCCAGAGACCTGACACCAGCCCCAAGGTAAGGGTTTATATGTATTTATTTTTTATATGTATTTCTTTTTTTTAAACAGTATGTATTTGGGTGGGTTTTATATGTATTTGTTTTTCTTTTATATGTACTGTATTTAGGGGTTTTATATGTATTTGGATGGGTAATATGTATTTGGAGAGGTTTATATGTATTTGTTTTTTTTAAATATGTATTGGGGGGGGGGGTTATATGTATTGTTTTTTATATATGTATTGGGTTGGTGGGAAGTTTTTTGTTTTGGGGGATGGGGTTTTTTGGTATGTAGCCAGGTGTCCCCTCCGGTCCCCCCCCCCCCCCGCTCTCCTGTTCCCCCCCTTACCTCCGATGCTGGGGGAAATGTTGCAGGCCCTTTTCGCAGGGCACAGCCATTGTTGGTTGCTCGCGCATCTGCTCTGGCTCACACATGAGCAGAGCACACGCAGCGGCCATTTGGAATCGCGCATGCAAAGCACGCCATGCGCACGCAGCCCCAATGCAATATAGACCCCGCGGGGACTACAAGCCCCATAGTGCTTAGGGGCTGAGTACCACCTAACGTCAGGGAAGCAATGGTATGGCTGCTTCCACAGGAAAGGGAAGGGAGATATACTGCATGCTGGGGCAGGAAGAAGCAGTCAAGATCTGGACAGAGAGGGAGCAGGTAGGGTCCAAGGAGCTGTGCTCCATTGGGCTAGGCCAGAATTGCCCCCAAGGTCCCAGATAGTCCCCTGAGCCACAGTAGAGGAACGGATATTCATATGCTGTAGGGAAAGACATATATATATATGCTGCAGGACATCGCCTGAGAGACGTGCAGCCTGTTGCAGAGGAGCCTACCCAGACACCTTGATAGAAACTTTTTATAGGGGTACACTCCAGTCGGGAGACCCATCCTTAGAGAAGCAGCAGATTACAGCGCGGAGCCACACCGTTGATTTGCGGATTCCGATTGTTTGTCCTGGTCTGGACTGAGACCAGGGAGGTATTGACAAGTGCACTAAAGGCCCCCAACACACAGGGAAGCGCGCTATCCCACACACACACACATTCTTTGGGGAGGAACTTGCTGGTGGACACTCAGGGGTTAAGTGCCCATGCACTCCAGTACTTTGGGGTTTCCAACCGGGAGGTGTTATTGTGGGGTGATAATCTGCTAGCTATATTATGATGTATGAATAAGGTGTGTTCAGTAAATACCATTTACATAAAGATGTGTATAATTGTGTATATGGGTTCCAGTGAGGGGCTCCTCCCACTATGCTGGGATCCCTCGCCGGTGGAGGTGCTGCATAAGATAATAAGTATACCCCAGGCTCCCAGTAGCAGAGGCTCAGGCCTCTTGTGAGCCAAACAGGTGACAGCAGCACGAGTAGTTTCGGTACCCAGGGTGGTACAAGGGCTACAGGTAAATATATTGGGGGGGGGGGGGGGGATTTTGTGAGGAGGGGAGGGAATGAGTGTGAGGAGGGGGATTGAGTGAGTGGAGTAATTCACGGGGGGAGGGGCGGAGAGTGTGTGGGAGAGGGAGGAGTGAGGAAAAGAGGGAGTAAGAGTTAGATGCAGGTGAGAGAAATACATGTGAGGCGGGGGGCAGGGATTGAGTGAGAGTGGGGTAATTGATAGAGGGGGGAGAGTGAGAGGTGAAATACATGGGAAGAGGGAGGGAAATAGAAGGGGCTCGCAAAGTGTGAAATAGGGGGGGGGCTCGCAAGGTGTGAAATGGAGGGGCTAGCAACACTGCCGAGCGAGGGCTGGGGTAGGGGGGGGGGGGGGGTTGTGCGGTCAGAACTCTAGTCCTGGGCCCCGGGAACTCTGTCTGCGGCCCTGACTGGGTGCATTATATTTTACCTCTTCAAATTTGCATGTCATTTACCAGAATCCCTGGCTGCAGTGGAAGCATTGTATGCTTAGAAATAAGGGTGAAAAGCAGGGTTGCAGACATGTCTGAGCCATGAGAATGTGCTCACAAGTGGTATTTATATTTTATGTACACTATATGATGGAGGGTTTTTGGTCACTTTTGATCCCACCATAACTTATTTCATGTGTGGTTAATCACTTTTGCATGTATTTTTCTTTTATTCAATGAACTGTATCGTTTTTACAACTAAACTTTCTGGCCTTCATTTGTAAAGCTTACCTTTCTTAAAAATTATTATTATTTTGTAAACTTTTAAATCAACTGTGATATTGTAACCAGGCTCTGATCTTCCAGCAAAAATTAAATTTATTGTAAACTTATAGTATACATTTTCATATTGTGGGTTAGAAGTCATGCTTTGTCTCAATTTGTATTAAACATGTAAATTAACTGTTACAAATTGTCTCATTTGAAATACATTATCAAAAAACAGATTACTTGGGTTCAACAAAGACCTTAAAGTTTAGAAAGGCAGATTTTAATAAACTGAGGTCTAATCTGCAAGTAATACACTGGAATGATGTTTTTTCAAGGAAAATGTAGAAGATAAATGGGCAGTCTTTAAAAGATTATTAGAAAAACACACTTATCAGTGTACAGTGGCGGCCGCCTTTAAACTCCTGCGGCCGTTCTCTCCGCGACTTTCGAAATCGCGGGCAGGTGCGGGCCGTTTTTGGGCGCCGCGGGCGCTTTCAATGTTAAGCGCCATTAGCGCTGTCTTGTCAATGCGGCTGAAGCGCGGGAAAATCCGTGACAAACGGAGAACATCCCCACATTTTTACGGGTATTTAGGAGGTTAAAAGGGGCCGCGGCTGTATACCTTGGGTAATAAGTATAAAAAAGGGCAGAGGATCCAAAATGGGCCCGGCGCCCTCATAATGGCCGCCGTGACCTCCAGGGTTTGCAGGGATTAGCTGCCCCCTCCCCTCCCCCGCACCACGAGGCAGCGTGGAGTTGCGCGCGCAGGGAGGGGAGGGGAGGAGGGCGGGCTATTTAACATTAATCTTGTTTTTTCTCTCCCTGCAGGTACCTGTGACCGTGTCCCGACCGCAGCATGGATCCAGCCAGCACGAGGCAGAGAAGCAGCAGCAGCCATGGTCTCATTTGAAATAAATTATCAAAAAATAGATTTCTTGGGTTCAACAAAGACCTTAAACTTTAGTAAGGCAGATTTTAATAAACTGAGGTCTAATCTTGTAGTAATACAATGGGATGATGTTTTTGCAGGGAAAAATGTAGAAGATAAATGGGCAGTCTTTAAAACATTGTTAGAAAAGCACACTTATCAGTATATACCCCTGGGTAATAAGTATAAAAGAAATGTCAAAACCAATGTGGCTAAATAAACAGGTAGGGGAGGAAATGGACAAGAAGAGGAAGGTGTTTAGATTATTTAAGTTATAGTTAAGTTAAGTTAGAAGGGATGGAGACATCGTATCAGAATTATAAGCAATGTAACAAAAATTGCAAAAGGGCAATCAAATTAGCAAAAAATGGATAATGAAAAAAGGATTAAAATAGAAAGTAAGATCAACCCTAAAAAGTTCTTTAAGTACCTTAATAACAAACAAATGAGAAAAGAAAATATAGGACCCTTTCAGTGTGAGATGCGTAGGCAGATTATTGGAGATAAGGAAAAAGCTGAGGTATTAAACAAATTCTTTGCCTCTGTGTTTACAAGGGAAGAATCAAGTTCAATAGTAGTGCCACAGGATGAAGCCACAACCTCCATATTAATGAACAATTGGTTAACTGACGGAAAAGTTCATAAGCGACTTGAAAAAATTAAAGTAAATAAGGCACCTGGCCCCGATGGCATACATCCAAGAGTTCTCAAGGAGTTAAGCTCAGTAATAGCAAAACCATTATATTTAATATTCAAGGACTCCATTTCCACAGGCTCAGTACCACAAGATTGGCGTAAAGCAGATGTGGTGCCTATATTTAAAAAGGGAGCTAGATCACAACCGGGAAATTACAGACCTGTAAGCCTGACTTCAATAGTAGGGAAACTACTTGAAGGTTTAATATGGGATAATATTCAGGAATACCTAATGGAAAACAAAATTATTAGTAATAGTCAGCATGGATTTATGAAGGATAGATCATGCCAAATTAACCTTATTTGTTTCTTTGAGGAGGTAAGTAGGAATTTAGACCAGGGTAATGCAGTTGATGTGGTCTACTTAGATTTTGCAAAGGCTTTCGGTTTCACACAAGAGGTTGGTGTACAAAATAAAGAAAATTGGACTAAGTAATAATATATGCACCTGGATTGAAAACTGGTTGAAGGACAGACAACAGAGGGTTGTCCTAAATGGAACTTTTTCAGGTTGGGCTAAAGTCGTGAGTGGAGTACCTCAGGGATCGGTACAGGGACCCCTGCTTTTCAACTTGTTTATTAATGACCTTGAGGTTGGCATAGAGACCAAAGTCTCCATCTTTGCTGATGTGTGTAAGGTAGTAGAATCAGAGCAGGATTTAATTTATCTTCAGAAGGACTTGGAGAGACTGGAAACGTGGGCAGATAAATGGCAGATGAGGTTTAATACAGATAAATGTAAGGTTATGCATTTGGGATGCAAGAATAAACAGACGACTTACAAATTAAATGGGGATAAATTGGGGGAATCCTTGGGGGAATCCTTGATGGAGAAGGATTTAGGAGTGCTTGTAGACAGCAGGCTTAGGCTCCTTCTATACTGCGTGCGCGTGCTACGCCGTGCGCGCACACGTGGCAGTTATAGATGGCTGAGGTTAGTCAGCCCTTCTATACAAGGGCCGTGCGCACGGCAGGGAGCGTGGAGCCGACAGACAGTGGGGAAGACCAGAAAATAAAGATTTTGCGCAGCTACCGCCGATGAAATGTATGTATGTACTGTATGTGTGTGTATATGCATGTATGTGTGTGTATTTATGTATGTATGTGTGTGTGTGTGTGTGTGTGTGTGTGTGTATGTGTGTTTGTTTTGATATGTGTGTGTATGTGTCAATGAGTGCACAAATAAAAATGTTTTTATTTATTCAACTTTTTTTTTCTTTAAAAAAATCTTATTTGGACGTCACAGAGCATGGTCGGGTTGTAGAGGAGCTCCTGAACACCCTCGCTGATAAATCTCCAAATATAGCACCCACTGCCACCAAAATTTTCCCAAAAAACTCCCAAAACACTTAAGAACAGGGACTATGCCATCCAAAGGAAAGGTAACACAGAACCAAGCGGTCACCAAGTACTTTACCCCGGCAGCACGCCTGCCGGAGCCGAACTGCGACTCCCAAGATGGCGCCGAAGAGGCCATGCATGCCTCAAACGCGGAGCAGGACACAGACACAGCTAACTGCGAACTGCCAGAATTTGGCCTTAACAAACAGTACTTTGACTCACTATTCCTCCAGATGAGGAGAGGAGTCCAGGAAGATGTGAATGCAGCCCTAGAAAACCTGAGATCTGATATCAACGGCCTCACGAAGCGCACAGATAAACTAGAATACAAAATAAGAGATATAATAGGGTCACAAAACAGCACAGAGGAAGAGGTGATAAGATTGGGCCATGTCATAGAGGAACTTAAAGACACTCTCGAGGACCAAGAAAACAGGGATAGAAGACAAAACCTACGATTAAGAAATATCCCTGAGGAAATCACCCCTGAGATCCTCCAGCCCTACCTCCACAAGCTGTTCCGATACCTGGTGCCCGACCTGACGGAGCACGATATACACATGGACAGGGCTCACCGGGCACTTGGCCCCAAATCCGCAGACCCAAACCATCGCAGAGACATGATAATCAAATTCCATATGTACTCTGCTAAAAAACGCATTATGTCTGCGAGCAGGAAAGCAGGAGACCTTCACATAGACAACAATAAAATACAGATCTTCAGCGACCTATCAAGGGTCACAGTGGCTAGACGGAAGGAGATGAAGCCCCTCATAAACATACTGAAAGAACGCAGCATCACTTACCGCTGGGGCTTCCCCTTCAAATTGATCGTCTTAAGAAATGGCCGCCATCACACCATTTCCAGGCCAGAGGACTCTCCCTCCTTCCTCAAAGCGCTAGGGTTAACTCCACCACAGGACAGCAGAGGCCCCCCTAAGGCTATAACGCACCAAGATGAGGCGGAAGTACCGCGAGCCTCCGAGCGCATAGCAAACCAAAATGCCCCCAGCGCACCAGACCAAGACCAGAGCCTACAGACGCGCTAACACCCGATGGAGATCATACCCGCCCACTTGGCCCTCACCCACGGACCGTGAAGAGGAGATTAAATCGATACGGCCGAGCATCTCTTCTCGACGCTGACTGACATCCAGCTACTACCCCCCAACCTAAGAGGGAGGACTACAGTACCTGCGGCGGAGCGTCCGACTACCTCCCTCCTCGACGCAGAAAACAACGCTGGTCAGATGGATACACGACCAGCAGAAAGCATTAGCTCTCACCTACCCCCCCTCCCCGGTGTCCCATCCCCCCCCCCTCCACACCCTCCCTCCACCCCCCCATCCCCCTCCACCCCCCCCCCACACCCCATCCATACCTCCCCACCCCCTCTCCCTCGCCCCCAGAACATACACCCACCGTGACACCCTCCCACCCACCCATCCCCTCTGCATCCCGATACTTACCTGACACCTCCCCCCCGCCCTCCCCCGAACTATCACAGTGACACCCCTGGGGACCTACCTGGTTCCTGGTCGAAGACGTCTCCCGGCCGACGGCCTACTCCCGGGCCCAGCTCCGCTCTCACAGCTTCCTCCAGTGGCTTCGGAGGCCCACCCGGCGACATGGGGCAGCTGGCGGAACACAAGCACTTCACCGTGCTCTCAGAGATGCCCTCTCGCAGAGCCGCGATGATCGATCAAGAGCAGAGAAAGAGGGGCCGCACATCGATGGACAGCCTCCACGGCAGAAGCCGGGGGAGGCCCCCACCACCTCATCTGTGACCCCCTGAGTGCCCCCCCTGGCCCGCTTCCCAGAAGACCGGGAGAATAAGGTCGTATAAACTCCCCCACGCACTCGCAGGTCGTCCCCTCCTCTCACCAGGGACCACCTGGCCCCCCCCCCAATAACCCCCACTCGGCACACACCTGCAGAGCTAGCAAGATCACATACCCCCCTCACAACCCCCCCTCCCCTCTTCCCACCCGGTGTCCTAAGACTCAAGGGCAGTGCACAGGTCTGTAGTTAAAAGAGCTGAATAGACAGCTGCGTAATGCAAAGGACTGTAATGATAAGGAATGCAAACCATATTCCAGCAACAAATGTCATTATTGTATAAATGTCTCTATAATGCTTTGAAATACCCACACGCCCCACCCCACTCCCTCCCTCTCCCCTCACCCTCCCCTCCCCCCCTCCCACCCCACCCACCTCTTGCCCTTCCCCCCCTTTTTTCCCCTCTCCCCCCCCTTTCCCCTCTCCCCCCTCCCCTTTCCCCTCTCCCCCCCTCCCCTTCCCCCCCCTTTCCCCACTCCCCCCACTTCCCTGCACCACCCTCCTCTTCCACTCCCTCCCCACCCCCCCCCTCTTCCCCTCTCCCCACCCAGTGTCCTAAGACTCAAGGGCAGCGCACAGGTCTCTAGTTAAAAGAGCTGAATAGACAGCCCTGTAATGCAAAAGATGGTAATGATAATGAATGCAAACCATGTTCCAGCAACAAAGGTCATTACTGTATAAATGTCTCCATAACGCTTTGAAACACCCACACACCCTAATCCACTCCCCTCCTCCCCCCTAACTCCCTCCTCTCCCCTCACCCTTTCCTCCCCCCCTCCCCACCCCACCCCCCTCCACCTTCCCCCCCCACCTTTCCCCCCCCCCCTCCCCACCCAGTAGCCCAAGATACATGGGCAGTGCGTAGGCCGCTAGATAAAAGTCATGAATAAAAAGCCATACAATGCAAATGATTGTAATGATAATGAGTGCAAACTACACTACAACAACAACTGTCTTCAATGTATAAATGTCTCAGTATTGCTTTGAAACACATAGATACTCTTAGCCTCGACGCAGAGAAAGCGTTCAACAGAATCAAATGGTCCTTCTTAATTCAAACAATGCTGAAATTTGGGTTCAGCGGTCCCTTCCTGCAGGGGGTCAGAGCCCTATATCAAAACCCGATAGCACATGTCAAAATCTCGGGCGGATACTCTGACCCAATCAAGATAAGAAATGGGACCAGACAGGGTTGTCCCCTCTCTCCTCAGTTATTCGCCCTTACAATCGAACCACTTGCGGCTACAATAAGAGAGGATAAGAGCATTAAGGGCATTCGAATTGGCAAAACGGAATACAAAATTTCTCTATTCACGGATGACGTGATACTGACCCTCGCGGACCCCCACGTCTCCCTCCCCAATCTCCAAAGGACAGTCCACCAATTTGGCACGGTCTCTGATTACAAAGTCAGTATGGACAAATCAGAGGCACTCAATATATCCCTTTCAACTCAAGAATGGCAGCTCCTTCAAACTAACTTTAAATATCGATGGAGCACCACACACATTAAGTATCTAGGCGTTAGAATATCTAACTCATACAGTTCCCTATACCAATACAACTACACCCCCTGTTTTGACCAAATTAAAAAAGACCTGGAGACATGGAAAAAGTTCCAGATCTCCTGGTTCGGAAGAATTGTCTCAATTAAGATGAACATCCTTCCGATACTACTATACTTCTTTCAAAAACTCCCTATCCCTGTTCCCATCGCAGATCTAAAAAATATTCAGGCCCTAATGTCCAAATTTATCTGGAACGATAAACGCCCAAGAGTACCCAGATCAGTAATGTTGTCCCCTAAAACAAGAGGGGGGGTGGGGGTCCCCGACGTGATCAGATATTATTCAGCAGCCCAGCTGAAACAGGCTGTGGTGTGGAACTACGACCCAGCCACTACATGTTGGCTGGCAATCGAAACCCACCATGCCGAGCCGGCCACCCTCCAGGTCCACCTCTGGTCCCCGGCAGGAAGGGAGGGGGGACCACTGAGATTCGCTCTGGGGGCAATGAGGTGCACATGGGAAGTATGGCTCAAAAACAAAGGGAAGTATAGCCTGCTAGCTACCCATCTCAACTTATCCCTATCTTTGGAAACCCGCACTTCCCGCTCGGGTGCTCCAAAAAACAATTTGACCAATTCCAAGGTCTAGGTATAAGCCTTGTTGCAGATCTGCTGAAGAGCGAGGGGTTACTATCCTTCCAGGAACTATGAGATAAATATCACTACCAATGCCTCCTCCTATTCAAGTTCCTGCAAATTAGACACTTCCTCCTCTCCCTAGCCCCGAACGCCAAATTCCCTCGAATGACCAGAATGGACTGATCTCAGAGATCTATAGGGGGATGGAGTTGGCAACAGTGCCCCAATCCACCAGTATATGCAGAAGTGGTCTGAGGACTGAACGTCCAGATAGACATGGACGAGTGGGAGGATATCTGGGAGCTGGCTACAAAGACATCAATTTGCACAGTGATAAAGGAGAACATATATAAAATACTTTTTCAGTGGTACCTGACTCCGGCTAGACTGAGCCAGATCTTCCCGGCACCCCTGATCTGTGCTGGAGGGGATGTGGTCAAAAGGGGGACATGGCTCACATTTGGTGGTCATGTCCGGAGATCCAGAGATACTGGACCAAGATCCAGGTGATCATACAACAGACCACGGGGCTCCTTCTCCCTCTGGACCCCCTGACCTTTGTGCTGAGCAAACCAATAGACGACCTAGACCCACCCATGAGTAGACTAATAACAGCCATACTAACCGCAGCGAGATGCTCAATTGCAGCGGCTTGGAAAAACACCAAAGCCCCAGCAAGAAACACGGTGCTGAGAAGAATAGATGAATTGATGTCGATGGACAAACTAAGGGCAATGCTACATAATAAAATGCTACGGTTCCGGAACACCTGGGGCCCCTGGAGTGGCCCGACGGGAATAGGTCTGATGTAGACCCATCCAAAAAAAGGGGGGGAAAAAGGGCCCAAAAACTCCGACCGCACCCCCCCCTCCCCAGTACGTCTTCCCCACCCCCCACCACCCTTCCCCCACTTCACCCCCACCCACTTAGGAAAACACACCCTCATCGAGACTACAACATGCTTTATTTAGTCAAGAATCATGTCATGTGCCTATGACACTGTTGTATTCATGCAAAATGTTTGTTGTTCTCAAATAAAAAAATTGTTAAAAAAAAATCTTATTTAAGCCATTATTTCACTCACACAATCTATACGCACACATATGCACAAAAATACACACACACAGTACCTGTCGCTCCCGGCAGCATTGAGACTCTATACCAACAGAAAACATGTGGCACGTGCACACGCGTTTACACAGGCACGCGTGCGCGCACGGCCGCACACAGTCTAGAACAAGCCTTAGCAATAGTGCCCAAAGTCATGCAGTAGCTGCAAAGGCAAACAAGATCTTATCTTGCATTAAACGGGCAATGAATGGAAGGGAAGTAAACATAATTATGCCCCTTTACAAAGTATTAGTAAGACCACCTTGAATATGGAGTACGATGTTGGGCACCAATCCTAAGAAAAGACATTATGGAACTAGAGAGAGTGCAGAGAAGAGCCACAAAATTAATAAAAGGGATGGACAATCTAACTTATGAGGAGAGTCTAGCTAAATTAGATTTATTTACATTAGAAAAGAGGCGTCTAAGAGGGGATATGATAACTATATACAAATATATTCAGGGACAATATAAGGAGCTTTCAAAAGAACTATTCATCCCACGGGCAGTACAAAGGACTCGGGCCATCCCTTAAGGTTGGAGGAAAGGAGATTTCACCAGCAACAAAGGAAAGGGTTCTTTACAGTAAGGGCAGTTAAAATGTGGAATTAATTACCCATAGAGACTGTGATGGCAGATACAATAGATTTGTTCAAAAAAAGGTTGGACATCTTTTTTGAAAGGAAAGGTATAAAGGTTTATTCCAAATAAGTATACATGGGAAGTTTGTTGATCCAGGGATTTATCCGATTGCCAATTCTTGGAGTCAGGAAGGAATTTATTTGATTTTGAATTTATTACACTGATATAGAAAACAGTTTACTGCATGAATATGAAAAAGGAACAACAATATAACATCCACACCAAATAGGCCACACACGGCTGTAACCCCACAGTGTCCTCCAACACAATGTCCACACTCGGATGAGATATCCCCACCCCCCCAAAAGTACTGAGGTTCCCCTGGGCACCCAACCACCCTGGTGTCCACAAGAGTCAACCCACCCAATGTGTGCGACAGTGCTGCCCACAACCTGTGTTAATGTTGGTGCACTGGTAAGTGTAGGTGTGATACCTTCCGGGCTCTCCATCACCCTGTAGCATTGATTGAAGATAAACGGGCTGTCTGGTCCCACGCCGTCAGCAATGAGTCTGCCTCCACGTGGGGTGGTGTACATCTGGAGGGTCCCACCATGAAGAGAGTCTCTTATCTTTGGGGTGATCTGATCCCAGACTACCGAATTGCCAGTTCGCCGCTGTGTCCCCCACACTTGGCACTACAGGGGCAGTGTCCCTATCTAATGGGCCTGTCCCTGCAGCAACCACAAGCTTAGGGGAGTCGGGCCTAAGGAGGTCTCTAGCCTAGTGCAGGGGTCATAGACTTCCTGCACACACCCTACCCTCTCCTTGTCCCAGCTCCAACTGACGTGCTCCTCAGAGGGCCAAATTTATCCATCTCTGTTGCGAGGAACCTGGGAGCCTATTGGCTCTGCTGCGGCATGTGATTGCACCTCTCAGTGGCTTCTGGGGGTTGTAGTTCCTGCAGAGCACCTCTTTCTAAGGGCCGCTGCTTGAGCTGTGGTACTGTGCATGCGCAAACATGAGATTATACCGGCGACACCTTCCCCAGTAAGTATACTGAGAAACAGAGCTGTAATTAACTTTGTCTCAGCTCCGGCAACCCCATTCTTCCAACCTCTGTAAAAACAATGGGGGCAAAATAATAAAATGGGCAGGTAGAACTGCTCCTGTAATATTTCATGCACTTTTCTCTTGAACCAAAGCAACAGATTTAAAAAAAAAAAAAAAAAAAAAAAACTGCGTTGGAAAGGTCATGAAGAGATTTCTTAAAGTACACAAAATTAAATGCAGGGGGAAAAATTGCGCCTAGGGCAGATTACTGCTTTAATGAATCTCAGCATTTAGAATGCAATACAGACACACAACTCCAAGTATGTCTCACCACAATGTATTGTGCTTTATAAGAGAATCCAGGAAACTGAAAATGTCTTGCTTTAGCAATGTGCTGCAAGCCCCAATATGCAATAATCTAGGGTTGCCACATTTAAGTTTTTAGAATATGAGACCCCCCGAAATCCAGTATGAAAATGTGACGTCATAATGAGTGATGAATGATTTGCAAAGGCTTCGAAGTGAATGGTATCTTCTGCTTGGCCGCTATATTCTTTCGTTTTTATCATCTCTGTTCTTGGCAGGGTGGGAAAAACATTAGCTGAACTAACAAGTCAGTGGGAGAAATATATGGGTGGGTGTCATGGTATTATGAGATGAAAAGCCAGTGTCCTAACTTTATTTTAATAGTTTAGTAAGGCGACATCTATCAGAAAAGGTACTATTAGAGGTAGAAATCTATTACCTTTTTATGACTGATTGCATTATAGTTATTTTAAATTCAGGCATTTTACGTCAAGGCACTCAAACACAGGACAATTATGACCAGACCTTTCCTGGACAAGTCCGTGAAATAAGGGACAATCCCGTATGAATGGGATGTCTCGCAACCCTACAATATTCAGACTATTTTCCTCAGAAGAAATCATAAAATGGTTGGTGGACCAAACAGATCTGTAATGATCGGTGGGAGGACATTGAGTCATTTAACAAGAGGTCAAAAGGTTTTGAATGTACAAGCTAAAGTATCAGATGTATTAAAGTATTAAAAGAAAGTCAGCATAAAACATTGGGCAAGGGATATAACAGCAGAAATGTTTTACATTTTAATTAACCCCTTCCTGAGCACTACACATTAATATTTAACAAACAAAAAAAATAGCGATGGATTGCATATAGATATTAGGGTCATCAGTCTCAAATGTGTATGCTTAATCCACAAAGCTCTGATACATCCGGGCTCTTACGTGACATTACCTGAAATAGGAACAAAGACAACGTCCGTACTGCATCTCATCAGCATAGGCTAATTGTAGCAACATGTTGCATTATCTGCCAATAACTGTCAGGATCGGGGCTACGCCACACCCCTCAGACACATTACGAGCTGTCATGGCGGACGCGTGCAGAGAGCTGTCCGCACGAACACGCCGCACTGCAGGGAGACAGCTCTTTGAATTGGCGGCCTCTACACTCCGCTCTCGTGACGCAACCTCAGGGGACAGCCCCACCGGTAACACGGGTGCCGCGCGCCGCATTCCACATGCACGTGCACGCCATGCTGTAAACAACATTAACCTCAGCTGCTCCTCACCTGATACCCATTACCTTTCCACCTATTAACACACAACCTATGTGTAATCACTCCCTCTGGCTACCTTCCAATTGGCCCTCAGTCCTTTATAGGCTCAGTCAGCCCCATGGCTACTGGCTGAGCATATGCCCCTGTTTGTGTATCCGTGCTTGCTGCTGCTTGCTGTTACTGTGCCTTGTCTGACCTTCGTTGTGACCCCTGCTCGTACCTGGACTTCTTGACTTCTGGATTATGACTACTCTCTCCTCTTCAACCTGGACTACAGCAAGTACCATGACTTACCCGACCTCTCCTACCCTGACCTGACTCTGGAATCCGGACCTGGTCTCGTGGATGTAGACCGGTGGTTATATATATCCCCACTTCAGCCCCCTGGTCTAGTCCCATTTGTGGTGAACACGTTACTATATGCTCAGCCCAACAAGCATGGACCCCGCTGAGGTGGGTAGACGATTGTATGAACACGACGGTATGTTCAAGCAAGTGGAGACATTTTTGGCACAAAATGACCAGCGAATGGAACTGCTCCAACGCTCAGTACAAACCATTAGTGACCAGATCAAATGCCACTCTTTTCCTACTGCTCCACAATAGCTGCCACTCCTGCTCCCATCCCTTTGACCCCGGCTTTGGAGCCTCGGTTACCTACCCCTAATCGTTATGGAGGTGATCCTTTGGGCTGTCGGGGATTACTGAGTCAATGTTCCATCCATTTTGAACTTTTAGCATCCCGCTTCCCTTCTCAATGTTCTATGGTGGCATACATTGTGTCACTATTGACAGACGACGCTCTGGCATGGGCCTCACCTATCTGGGAGGAAAGACCAGATCTGACTTACGACATTAACCACTTCACCAGGGAGTTCTGGAGAGTCTTCGATACTCCAGGGCGCAAGGTAACCGCTGCTTCATCTCTCTTAAATATTTTGCAGGGTAACCGTTCTGTGGCCCACTACGCGGTCGAATTTCGCACCATCAACGCCAAGACCGGCTGGAATGATGAGGCCTTGACTGCAGCATTCTGGCAAGAGTTGTCCGAGGGCCTCAAGGATGAATTGGCTGCTCAAGAGCACCCCACTGGATTAGAGGATCTCATGGCCCTATACAAACGCATGGACCAACAACTTCAAGAGAGGGAGATGCCAACGAGGCACGATATCATTCCTTACTCATCCTGCAGGAGCTATGGATCCTTCACCTTCGGTCGTAGAGGAGCCTATGCAGTTGGAAGGTACCCACTTATCAACTGGTGAAAATCAGCACAGACGTCGCGCGGGCCTATGTCTGTATTGTGGCCATATCGGACACTTAGTAGTTGCCTTCCCACCAAAGTCGGGAACTGCCAAAGCCTAGTGAGAGCCGGGAGGGTCACGCTGGGAACCTTATCTTCATCTCCTCCCAAACGCTCTGCCAGGATTTTCGTTCCCATTGTCCTTTTCGGGGACACCTACAGAACCACTACACAGGCCTTTCTGGATTTAGGGCCAGGTGGGAACTTCATCGACCAGGGGTTCGCCGAGAGGAACAAGATACCCCTAATATACAAGGATCGCCCCGTAGGGCTCAAAACTATAGACGGTCGCCCACTGCACCCGCCTTTATATCCTTGTGTAACGGTGTTTCCCCCACCCAATCTCACATAGGGTCTCCTAAGGGAACTAGCTCTCTAGTTACATGGATCTTGTTGGTGCATACCTGCTGGTAACAGGGGGCCCTGAGTCTCCCGCGATGACATGGGGGATAACAGGACAGGCTTCTGGGGCTGTGCCTGAATTCTTCTTAATGATGCAGCGACTCCATCTTGTGCAGCCCCCAGTTGTGTGGGGTGGAGTATCTGCCAAAAAGTTATGTTCCCCTCCTCCCAATATATTTTACTCTCAGGCAGGATGTCTAGATAAAAGCAGATGTCTCTTTATTGTCCTTCCTTATTCAGCAGAGCAGCACAGTCTTTGTTACAGCACACAGCACTCCAAAGTAGACACACTTCTAGTCAGGGCCCTAGGAGCTGTCCTTGCTCTTCCCTTACTCCTTTGTGGAGTAAGAGGACTATCTCTCACCTCTCCCCAGAGGGAGGGCCTTAAGCGTACAAGAGCCCTGGCAGCTTGCTGGAACCAACTGTCCTCTCTCTAAAGTGGAGAGGAACTCTCTAAAACAGGAAGTGGTAATTCATTTAGTACAGATCCAGTAGCCCCACCCCTGTGCCCTTGACTGACACAAGGCATGAGCACTACCTTCTCTGACCAACTGAATTAGAGTGGGTGGGGCAAACCCATATTTACTCCTGGCACCTGCCCTTACCAGGGATTATTGCACAGGAGGAGGACGACAGAATAGCCCAAACCTACCTGGGCTATACTTGCAAACCGTACCAATCTCCTTACAGGTCGGCGAGGGCCATTCTGAGAGGAATACAACTGAACACCATCCATACGCTGTCAGTAGACATCATTCTGGGTCTACCTTGGCTCCAGTTACATAATCCTTGTATTGATTGGACGTAGTCCCTACATATCTACTGGAGTCGTCAATATCAAGATAAGTGTCTGATTCCTTTCAAAGGTCTAGCTGGGGTATTGCTAGCAGAAAAGGTCAAAAGCGCAACAAACAGAGATTTATAAGGAATTTCGGGACGTCTTCGACAAGGCCCAAGCCAAGGAACTCTCACCTCATCGATCCTATGATTGTCCCATCGATGTTTTGCCTGGCGCCATCCCTCCAAGAGGAGGCTCTTATCCGCTGTCTCCTCCCGAAACCAAGGCCATGAAGGAGTATATCCAAGAAAACCTTCTCAGGGGCTTCATCCGTAAGTCCACATCACCTGCAAGCGAAGGATTTTTTTTGATGGCTCACTGAGACCTTGCAGGGTCCCAGAGGGATGCCTTTTCACGCCACCCACCTTTCACAGGAGAGTAATGCAATGGGGTCACACATCCAAGACTGCTGGTCATCCAGGTACGAAGAGGACGATCGACCTTTTGGAGCGGACCTTGTGGTGGCCAGGTATGTGCAAGGACATCAAGAACTTTGTCTCTGCATGTTCCACTTGCCTCAGAATAAAATGCCTCACAATAGACCTTCAGGTCTTCTTCAACCTCTCCCGATCCCGGAGCATCCTTGGACTCACCTTTCGGTGGACTTCATCGTGGAGCTGCTTGGCTCTAAGGGGATGGACACTATCCTGGTGGTGGTCGACCGCTTCTCCAAGCAGGCACACATTATCCTGCTCAAAGGTCTACCCAGCGCTCCCAGTCTATCTGAAGTGTTCATCAGGGAGATCTTTTAGCCAAAAGCTGAACACCCTGATGGAACACCCCAAGTCATCGTTTCTGACCGAGGTTCCCAGTTCATTTTCAGATTCTGGAGGGCCTTCTGCCAACAACTAGGCATTTCCCTTCACTTTTACTCTGGATATCATCCTCAAACCAATGGCTAAACTGAACGGACCAACCAAACCCTCGAGCAGTTCATTCGCTGTTTTATTTCAGACGCTCAGGACAATTGGACGGATCTTCTGCTATGGGCAGAATTCTCACATAACAATTTGCGTAACGAATCCACTCAAGAATCGCCCTACTTTACCAACTATGGTTTCCACCCTTCAGCTCTCCCCACCACAGTTTCCAGAACCGGGGTTCCCGCTGCTGAAAACAGGATTCAATACCACCTGGGAGAAAATTCAAGGAAACCTTAGAAACGCTGTCTCTATACAGAAAATACAAGTAGACTGTCATCGCCGTGATACTCCCACTTACACACCAGGACAAAAGGTCTGGCTGTCAACTGAGAACATCCGCCTGAAGGTACCCTCTCCCAAGTTGGCACCGAGGATCATTGGACCATTGGAAAGGGTCAACCCTGTCGCCTATTGGTTGAGACTACCGCAGACTATGAAAATTCCTTCATTCCACATGTTTCTTTTGAAACCCTTCATTCAAGATCCCCACTCACCCGTCGAGACTCACCTCCTCAACCTATCTTGGTGGAGGGTCAACAAGAATTCGAGGTCCAGGCTATTCTCGATTCTAGAATCTCAAGGGGAAGACTTCAGTATCTTGTACACTGGAAAGGTTTCAGTCCTGAGGAACGAGAGTGGATTTCCCAGGAACAAGTACACGCCTCAAGGCTTGTCCAGGCCTTCCACCACAAATATCCCTCGAGACCATCCCTAGGTCGTTCGGAGGTCTCCCCTGAAGTGGTGGGTACTGTCAGGATCGGGGCTAAGCCACGCCCCTCGGACACATCACGTGCCATCATGGCGGACACGCGCGGAGCGCCGTCCATGGAACACGCCGCACTGCAGGGAGACAGGACGCTCATCTCTGGAAGGGCGCTCTCTACACTTCGGCCCGTGACGCAACCTCGGGGGACAGCCCCACCGGTAACACGGGTGCTGCGTGCCACATTCCACATGCACGCACACACCGCGCTGTAAAGAACATTAACCTCAGCTGCTCCTCACCTGATACCCGTTACCTTTCCACCTATCAACACACAACCTATGTGTAATCCCTCCCTCTGGCTACCTTCCTATTGGCCCTCAGTCCCTTTATAGGCTCAGTCAGCCCCAATGCTACTGGCTAAGCATAAACCCCTGTTTGTGTATCTGTGCTTGCTGCTTCTTGCTGTTACTGTGCCTTATAGAATACATTTGTGGTATGCGCGCTCTAGCGCCGGATCCATATAGCACATATATTTGCAATAATCAAGATTAATCAAAGTCACAGGTTTAAGGGCTGATAATGATAGGGCAACTCCCAAGTGGTATGAAGTCCTTAAAAGAGACAATATTCCCTGAAGGAACAGAGTAAGGGGGTTGTAACCCACTCCTCAGAACCTCATTAGGATAGTCCCAGGACCTCTACTGAACCAAATAAATTGTTTAAATAAAGATATACTCACATATCTAGAATGCCGCAAGGATAAAGTGAAACAAGGATGAAACGCGTAGGAGGTTTGTTACACCTCTGTTTTTTAATGGACCAATAAAGAATTCATTGTTATACTACTTTTTGACCCACTCTCCTGGCTGTGCGCTATATCTCCTGTTTTGTTAATTTGCCTAGTCTGACCTTCGTTGTGACCCCTGCTCATACCTGGACTTCTCTCTTCTGTGCCCCTGGACCTCGGCTTGCTTCTGGACTCCCGCTCTCTCCTCGACTACGCCTACGGATTACGTCTACTCTCTCCTCTCCAACCCCGGACTACGGCAAGTACCATGACATATCCGAATTCTCCTACCCTGACCTGGCTACACAACCCTGACTCTGCAATCCAGACCTGGTATCGTGGTTGTAGGGCGGTGGTTATATATATCTCCACCTCAGCCGCACATATTACAATAACACGTTTAGTGTGTCTTAGGCTTTGTCCATATCGAAAGCGAGTGCGAGCGCTTCATTGCTACTTGCCTCAAGCAAGCTTTTTTCTTTGGCGATGTGTGGACTGTACTGCACCGACACACTTTATTCGAGCAAATACCCAGTATGTACCTGGCAGATACCTGGAATGCGCCACTCCTCACCTCTGACAAGCCCCGTTGCGTTTGCCTTCCCAGCCTGGGTTCATGCCTGGCTGACGGGCGGCTGATCTGTTAAATGATAATGATTAGGATTTAATAGGCTGCAATGCTTCGCGTGTTTACCAGATGGCATAAATTCATGAATTGTAATGCAGTATATATATATATACTGTGCAGTATTGCAGCCAGCGGGAATAAAATGCTTCAATCCCTGCTTGGAAAATACCTCAATGCACTCGGGCAGAAAACAGTCACAAACCTCAATACACCCGGGTATACCCGAATTCGTGGGACTAGCCGAGCTCGAATAAAGTGTGTCGCCAGTGTAGGTTTATGGAGAGAGAGCGAGGGGGTGGGCGCAGTCGTGACGTGGAGGGGCGTGTCAAAGAAGTGTCATGCATGAGAACACACCTTCATCAAATAATAAAATGCATAATGCCATGCAATTTACAGAAGTATTCTGCAGACATACATACATACATACATATATACACATACACACACACACACACACACAGTCATGCATGAAAATATGCCTTGTTAAAAAAAAATGATAATGATTTTTTTTTAATAAAATCTGATGCATTGAAATAAGCATTGTACATGTAGCCGGATTCCCCTGGTCCCCCCTTACCTCCGCTCTGTTGCTGGGACCCCCGCGGCATGTCAGGAAGCTGTGGGGGCGATCGTGTCGCCGGGAGCTCCCGGCGGCAATGGCTGCAGGGCACCGCCATGTTTAATGCTTTCGTGCATGCGCGGGAGCTTGCAAATGCACAGTATTGCCCCAGTTCTTACGGCGGCCATATTGGGGTTGGCCCAACTGTTCGCGCATGTGCAGAAGCGCAGGAGATCGCGCAACGCGGCGGCCATGACACAGTCGCCCATGCACAGAGAATAGTAGCGGCGGCCATTATGGGGTTGCACATGTGCAGTACAGATAGCGCATGTGGCCTCAGGGCTCTACATTACCCAGAAGCCTATGGTGACTGCCCTTTCACCTGTATCACCTGCTGCATTACAGCCAATAGGGCTTACAGATTCTCCTGCTGCAAGGGAGATAAATTGTTGCACGCTGGAGTCAGGAAGTCAGTCGGAGCTGGGACAAGGGAGGGGGAGGTTATGTGTGCAGGGAGCAAGTGGCTCCTGCACTAGGCCAGGTTAACCCCTAGGCCCCAGCTAGGCCCCGACCAAAGCTTGTGGCTGCTTTAGGGAAGGCCACTTCAGTTAGGGACGTTGCCCCTTTAGCAGTGGGTTAGTTGAGGGATACAGCTGCAGTGCTGCACGGCCCTGACAAGTGAGGTCTGGGACCAGACCTATCTCACTACAGATTAGAGACTATCTGTATGGTGAGATCATCCAGAGGGAGACCACCCTATTTGGAGGAGGACGCCATCGCTGATGCTTCGGCGCTGGACGCAGACTGATCCTCTTCCTGTTGTTCTGCTGTACCCAGGTGCAGGAGCCCCGGGCAGGTATCAGTCACCAAGTGCACCAACTTTACACTTCATCTAGTACGGTGCTGATCATGCCTAAGGGGTGTGGTTGTGGGACTCTTGAATACCTGGTATGGAGTTATGGCCCTAGGAGTTCAGTGTTACAGGGTGACACTAATGTACTGTTGATGATATGTTATGGTTCTGTTCTGCATATACAGTAAACTGTTTATATATACTTTGGTGTATGTGGTTACTGTGTATGATGTCCTGTGTCAGGGGTTATTCTATACACTAGGATAATGCACAGGTGGAGGCACTGTGTATTTAAGTACATTCCAGGATACACCCCAGGCTCTCACTGGCGGAGGAACACAATTATATACAAGTAATGGACAATACATCAGAAATTTCTCTCCATAAATTATCATTGATATTTCTGTCATGGTATGAATTAAAGGTTCACGTTTGTAAACCTCAGAAATCAAAATTTCAATAGTCGAGTTGTCCATATTCTCACGGCTAGGAGCAGGATGTCTAGGAGACCCTGACATTACTCTCCCCTCTTGAGAGCCTCCAGGCTCTTCCCGGAGGCCTTGATGAAAAGTGGACTCAAGATGACCCACCTCTTGTGGTTTGTCAGCGGGCAGAGGGTACAGACTGAAAAAGTCCATCAGAAAGCAGACAGAGGAATTCAGTTCTCTCTCGGAACAGTTGAGTGTCAGGATGCATCAACCCAAGAGCCAGAGAATCCGTGAGCAGTAAGCTTGACTTTGCCGAGTAGGTCACAGGTTCAGCAGAGGACGCATCAGATACTTGTAGACAAACAGAAGAACGTGCGCTTGTCTTCACTGCGGGAGCAAAGGAACGAGTAGATCCTGCTGACGACCCTCCTGATGACCCTCCAGGTTTAGTGGGGTGTCCGTGATGGAAAGCAGACTCACGATGGCCTTCAGAAAACACTCGATGTTTCGCAGGAACATAGGAATCAGCAACATCTCCGGACAACCCTCCAGGCTCTTCAGGGAAACCTTGATGGAAGGCCAACTTAATGTGTACATCAAGTGCTGATGGGAAATCTGTGAGAGTTGCATTTATCCTCATCACGGGAACGTAGGCATCAGCATCAGGTACATTAGGCATAGCAAGGAACTTCACAAGGGATCCGTCTAACGTCATAGCAGGGACATCGGAAACAGATACATCAGGTTCTTCACATGCGTCAGTGGGGACATCTAGTTAACTTTCTGTGGTCCCTTTTTGTGACCAACATATCCTTTTTAGTTTTGGAATCAGGAACTTCCCGATGGGTACGTTGAACTCAATTGCAGGGGCATGGACACCAGAAACATGGGCCTCAGGCATGGTGCATCAGACTCTCCATTCGAGTCAATGGGGACATTAAGTTCACTCTCCGTGGTCTCTTTGTGTGACTGCTGTTCCGTGTTATCACTTAAATTCTCATTAAGACCAGCTATTTAGTTTTCAGCTCTTGAAGCTGTCCTTCTGCACTTCTTTTCCCACTCAATGCAGTTGTCAGTTCAGCTTCTTTGGAGTTGAGTCGCGACTCCATATCTCCCAGCTGACTCAGGGCAAAGCTTAAATGTGTTTCATTTTCTTCATTTCTGATCTGCAGCTGCCGGTACTCCTTCCAGACCTTGCCCAGCTCCAGCTGCAGCCGGGCCTTCTAATGGGCTGTGTGGTCCAATAATTTGCAGGCATCGGCAATTTTGACCTCATAGCGCAGTGTCAGGCCAGCCACTTGACAGGCGGACACCTCCTCTCTCTCCTCCTTTTTGGCAAGCTGTGTCTTGAGCTCAGCGATCTGCGCCTGCAGCGCTGTGAGTTGCTGATGTGTGTTCAGCTGCTAGCTTTAGCTCTTCCATTTTTAGGTTTTGCTGCAATTTCCACTTCTTAGCGAGAGACCCCTGGTTGAGTGCATTTTACAATTCTCCTCTCAGGGCTCTCATTTCTTCACGGTGATCCTTTTGAGCTTGCTTCCATGCATCCCTCATTATGTCTTGGAGCTCTGCAAATTCCTTTGCTAGGGTCTCAGCAGCTTGCCTTTTCCAGGTCTCTTTCTCCTGGGTGTACTGACTGTTAGGGATGGAGCAGTGTCTCTGCTCCTCTAACTCTTGCTTTAGTTTCTGGACTGCCTTGTGCTCCCTCTCATACAGGGTTACCTGGCCTCCAAGCTCCTCCTCCAGCGAGGCTCTGGTTATGCTCAGTGTGGCCTTCAGATCATCATGCTGCTCAGTGGGGACACACTGGGTACTCAAATGTTCTTGCAGCATCTTTACTTTGCTAGCAGTCTGGAAACTTTCTTCCTTCAGGCTTATGTTCTCTTGCTTTACTGACTCTCTGTCCCTTAGGACCATCTCATAGGCATCCCTCACTGTACACAGCTCTGTGTTTAGTCTGTGAACTTCTTTCTGAGATGCTTCCAGCACTGTGCTAAGCTTGTGAAATTCTTTTTGAGAGGTTTCAAGCTCTGAATTAAGTCAATTTCCTTCATAGAGATTTCCAGGAATTCGTTACTTTTAGTAGTGAGGCGCTGATCCTCGGCAGCATCAGTGTATGCCCTCTCCAGCTCACCTGAAATGACAACTGGTGCTTTTCTTTCTCCTGTAATACTTATTTAGCAATTGCTGAGGACAAACACTTTTTTAATGCAGCTTTGGCCTCTTCCTCTTTATCTAAGCATTCATGGAGGCGATCAATCTCTCTCCATGCAGATTGAAGTGCCACAGTTAGGGCATCTTTTCCTTGGTTAAAGACATCCTTTTTCTCTTCCATTATTCCTGGGATAAGTCTGTGAGTTGCCTTAAGCTGCAGCATATCTCTTTCATCAAATGCAGATTTTCCTGGGGTTAAAGGTTCATCCTTAATACCTTCTGCAACTTCCACTGTAATACCTCCTCTCCTTTTCTTCTTTCTCCTTGCTTTGAGAAGTTCTGAAGAATCAGTGGTGCTGTGTTCACATTTATTGCTCAAAACTGTTTTCAAAGTGGGAGCCATAGCTTCAGACATGGGGAAACCAAACTTCCCAAGAAACCAGTAAAGACGAAATGTGTTGTTAAAGCAGAAGCATTAGAATGAACAACAGAAATATTAGACACCACAGAGAGACACAAGATAGGAGAGCTGACCATTAGATTTGAGACCTTAACATCCGTCACAGAGATATCATAAATTGCAAGGAGAAACATAGATAGAGAAACCTGTAGTTAAATCGGAATCTTTAGACATCAGGCATAGGGATATCATAGACAGAGAAAACCTGCAGTTAAATCTGAATCTTTAGACATCAGGCGTAGGGATATCATAGGTTGCAGAGAAACAAACTACAGGGAAACCTGAAACCTTAGAACCAATCATAGAAAGAACTACAGATTGCAGGAAACATCACAGCGTGCGTCAACAAAATAATGGGAGCACTTTTGTCTTTTGAAATGGGAACCCTGTAAACAGCAGTGGTCAAACCAGGGAAAGCAGTAATTCAAGGTAACAGTCTTAAATAGCAACTTGAGTCTGAAAATCCACCCAGAAATGCAGAGACAATACTTCTCCAGGTAATGAAAGTCTGAAAATGGCAACAGCAGGTACTGCAGGGGTTAACCCAGGCACTGCAACAAAAAAAACCTCAAGGAAAGGTACACTGACCTCTGCAGCAAAAAAAAACTTCAGAGTCCCAAACTTTAACAAAAGTACGTATCTTCCCCCCACGCAAGTGGGAGGGGTCTGCTGAAGCAGGCAGGAAAGAGTGCAGGCAGGAAAAGGGTCTGTTCCAGCGAGGTCCAGAAGTGGTCCAGACCTTTGCTTTCTTTCACGAGGGAGACTCCAGCAGCGGGTAGGACCCCGGTGGCCGGAACAGCGGAGCAGGCAAGATTGTTGGGGTCACGGGCTGAGGTTGGTGGCAAGTGGCAAGTTGTATCGACGTGGGCAAGCAGGGGTCAAGGGTGGGCAGCAAGCAGGATCGTCATGGGCAAGCAGGGGTCGGTGGCAGACAGCAAGCAGGATCATTGTGGCAACATGCAGAGGTTCAGCAACAGGACGGGAGCAGGAACAGGCTACGGAGCAGGGACTGGTCTGGGACTTGCTAGCAGGAAACAGACTGGGGCAATCTAGTTAAATAGCAAGGGCCTTTAATATGAACAGGACTCCAATACAGGACAGGAACAGGCTGCAGCAGAAGCATAGGCATGGCGCCTGACACTAAGCAAAGGCAATGAACCAAACAGGAAGCAGGAACTATAAGCACAGAGAACAGGAGCAACAAGAGGAGACACACAGACAGAGAAACCCCAGAGCAGACATAAATAGCAGCACACCCGTGGACAAGGAAAGGAACTATGGCTAGGAGCAGGATGTCTAGGAGACCCTGACATAATGTCATTCTACTATATTTTATGAATGACATACATGAATACAGTTCTTCCATCAGTGCCCACTCTTAACACTCCGATGAAGGTACTTTGACTTTGTTGCACTGAATAAATGTAGGACCCAGCCCCCCTTGTTGCTTCAAAACCATCATCGGTATTTCTCTTATAATTCGTGGCCCCTACGGGAATCCTGGCGGACCTTTATTACTTGACCAGGTACCTGATGTCTGATTGGGAACTGCCACTTCCACTCAGACTGCTGAGGAATATTAGCTGCAATCTGCAGTTAGAGTTGATCTGCCGGCACCCGGGAGACCTCTTTTCTGAAGCCCTCTATGGTGAGCCCTATTCCTTTGTATTACTTATTCAGGACTTTATTCCATCTTTAGGGGATCCTAACTTAACGGTATTGTCCCTATCTATAATAAACAGGGGGGCCTGGTCTATACTATTACTTAATAAACAGGATGTCTACTCTTCCCGAGGCTCCTGTCCTGATGTCCTCCTGGAACCTAACCTTCTAGAATAGTATCAAGGGAGACCAGGCAAAATACACCTTTATACTGGGATCTTAACATTGAGCAAAGCCAATCAGTAAAGTAAATTGTAATTTATTCCATAGAAACAGGCAAACACACATTAAATTACAATAGACAGAAAAAGATACACTTACTGGGGGTCTGGGGTTGACAAACTGACTTTCCTAGTTGAAGTAAAGTCTTTAAAACAGTCCAGTGCTGAAGTGGGGACTTAGAAAACATTCCGGTTTAAAAAGTCCTGCAGCATTCCTCCATGCAATCGCAGCAAGGCGTCTCTGGGCCTGGTCTGACCCGTTCTTGTCCTTATGGCAAATTGGACTTCTGGAATCTTGGCACAACATAGAACCACATAGGAACACATGGAACATACAAGAAAGAACAACAGCATGGAGAGTTCTGGGAGGGCGACTAACTGTCTTATGCACTTTGGGACAGGCAGTCCACAGCTTGCCCTCCAACCAGTGGCGTGGGAATTTCATCCCTGGCCACTCACACACTTTGCCAGGTTTGTGAAAGCGGGCACCTCTGGCTTCAGAACAGTGAGAAAGCATGTGCACAAAATGCCAACTTGCCCACTCACTATTCAAAAAACCCCACTGGCTCAATGCCACTTTTTCTGGGCTAGGCTACATGGACCCTTTGGACGTGTAACACTGTCAAGCGCTCAGGCGTGTTACTGGATAAGTACAACACCTTGTGGTGTTAATGGCTGTAGGGGAAACAAAACGGAGCATGGAGGAAACCACTATAAAAGTCGGGGCTCAGACGAAGCGCTATCACAGCGTGAAACGCGTAGTATAGGAGGCTGTGTTGCAGTCTTCTGTTTTTAGTGTGTGTTCAATAAAGCTTTTTGTACTACTACCGGAGTTGGAGTCAGACTTGCTGTTTGCTGTGGCACCGGATTACCTCTCCCTCTCTTCACATGGACCCTTTGAGCTGAGGATGTCGGTGCTCCATTTAGCCCTCCTTGCTAACAAATGGTTCACACTTCTAGCATCTCTGAAGCTTTCAAGTCCTGGCTTTCTCCCAGACACATAGGCACCGAGCCTTGTAGCCATTACTTCGAAATACCACAGTTCATTTACAGGTTACCAGTACATATACCTATAAAATATCATTCTTTAATAAAATATACTGTGTCCTGTTTTATGTGTGGCAAAATATATAAGTCTTTGTTCTGGTGTCAGGAATGGAGTGAGAGTATAATTCACCTACCATCACTAGCCTCATTCTTGGCACACATTAGAAAAATAACTTTTCAAACTTTTACACACTGCAAACATGCACAGCTTTATCATCTAGCTAGAGCACCCTCTGAACCCCTATACTCGGCTCACGGTATCTGGGCATATATTTGGGTACCTCTGCTATACTGGGGACTCTGAGTATAACTGCAGATATCTTTTAAGCCCTTCATACCCATTTACCTTGTCTGGACGATGCTGCAGCAGGGATCTTGACTGTGAGTTGCAAGAACGCTTTTCACGGTAGGGTTTTGATCGGAGCACTGCACTACACTGGGAATCTAACCTGAATCCGGGGTACATTTTTGGGGTCTCCTGTAACTTTGGAACCCCGCTAAATATACGCAATCTGAAAGAAGTTTCTCTGTCAAACCTACCCTGAAACTCACAACCTAGAAATCTCTTGGTCCCAGCATCCCAGAAAAGGCAAACACACAGAAATCTTTAATGTCGCATAATTTGCACACAGTCACAGTAATGCATTTAGAACATCTGGGTCCAAGAGCTGACACTCTAGGACCCCAACACACGAATCAGGGGTAACCAAGTGGACTTGACCTTAATTGATGAGCCTGGATAACCCCTTCAGCGTCACAAATAGTCCCTCCATAAATTTCCCTGTGAGACGTCTGGATTCCCATAGCAACCCAGGGTGAGGCTTAGTATACAAGTCAGGTTAGAAACAAATTTGGAGGGGGGTTACACAATGAAATTGTAAACATAAGTCCCAGCTTATTACAGGATAAGAGGAGCGATTATACAGCATCGTAACACAAATGAATGTGTTTAAAAAAGGGCCAGCATTTTGTATAGAAGACGTCTGCGATCTGGAGGTTGTAGATATAATTTATATTCCATAACCACCTCTGAGCATCAACGTCTCGTGTAATAATCAGATTATAATTAAAATAGATGGCAGTATGTTTTCTATTCCGTTCATGCTTTTCGCGGTGACAGTAAAGAAATTCAGTCCCACGTTTTAGCATGTGAAGAAAAGCAGGCCCAGCTCACTTTGTTCTTCAAAGGGAAAGGTTTTAACCCTTTCCACCAACAACGTTCATGTTCTTGGGGCAGGTTCCTTTTGAAGTTTTCAGGGAAAATCATAGGCTCACAAAACTTTGCTATAAAAACAGAATAAAATAATGATAAAAAGATAAAGAAGGTTAGAAATGTACATATACCAAACATGAGTCAAGGAACTCCTTCTATTGATAACCATACATGACTTGCAAATACTAACGGGTCTTTTTTGAAAATCAAAGTATGCCAGCTGTAATATTGGAGCAAAACATCAACAGCACCAAAAAGAGGAAAATAGAAACTGGCACTAATAGGATAATAACCAGAGCTCCACATTTAACATATTAAACAAAAATCATAAAGGAACGATTATCAATATCTTCAAACTAGCAGCACCTAAAAATATGTATCAGATAACAGTTCATGTTCGCATATAACCAAATAGCTCCGCATTTATTGAAGAAAATTTTAATCAGTGTATAGCAAATAAAAATGTCACTTGTGAGCACATTCACATCTCAGACAGATCTACAGCCCTGCCTTTCCCCATTATCTCTTAGCATACATTGCTTCCACTGCAGCCAGGGATTCTGGGCAATGACATGCAAATCAGCACACAATCTCAGCTTTTACTTCATGTTAATTTTAACATGGACCCCTATAAGCTTATGTCTGCCGTACTACACAACTTTTCAGCAGAGCCTGGGTTAAAGAAGTGCATAACAAATAATTGAAATCAGTGACATTTTTATTAATCTGGTCCATTCTTTAGGCCCCCAATTTTGTCCCAGTTTTTCAATCAGCAGATTTTTGATAAATGGACCCGAATTGGCACCGACGTAGCAAAGTAGGTAAAATATCCTAATTTATTGAGTGTATGGCATACATATTCCAAATTATGGCATTAAATAGAAATTCACAATTATTAAAAAATCAAAATCAACTCTTCTTTTGCAATAATTCCTTGAGTTTCTAATTCAAAGACTGCACAAGCTCAGTTAAAATAAAAGCATATACTGTGAATGACACGAGATCACTATTAATATGTCAGACCAATATCTCCTTCCTCCCCAATTCTATTTTCATTTCTTTCTTTCTGCGGTGATCCTGAGTAGATGTTGGTTTTTCACCAAAATTTGCTGAAAAAAATAGCGTTTTTTCACATTTTTCAATATTTGTGAATTCATTGGAGTTCCCAAAATGTTGCCACTTTTAAATAAATTGTATTCCAATATATTTTAAAAAATTGGACAATATTCAAAAAAAAGTGCAAAAGAACACAGAAAGAAATAGAAAATGTGAGAATATTTATATGAAAATGTGAAAGAAATATGGAAAGAATATTAAATGGGAAGAAAATGCAAAACAATGGAGAATTTTTTTAAAACGATATAAAAAAGCTTAGCAAATTTTGATACATTCAACCATCTCTTAAGCCTCGTTCAGGGTGCCAGAGGCAGGAGTTGGAGGGCGCGCGTTCGCGTGTGCGCGCGTCATTCTGCTGGGCGATTTGTGTACATCCTCCCCAGCAGACTTTTTCAAGAGTTGAGGAGGCGGGGAGGGGGCGGGGCTACAGACAGCAGCTTAGGGATCGAAGCTGCTGTCTTGAAATCATTCTCAAGAATGATTTCATTGGCTGCCGAGGTACCAGTGACGCTGCTGCAGCTTCAAAAAACGACTTGGGTTGTTTATTGAAACTGTAGCCAGCGTCAACTCCGTACTTCGGAGACAGGGCAGCTGCTACCCTGACAACCACAATTCAATTTGAATACATTGTGTCGGACGACCGCACACACGTCAGCACGCCCTCCCTCCGAAGCCTGCACCCTGAACGAGGCGTTAGCCGGAGTTGAATCACAGATGGCTATTAAACCTTTTCTTGTCTACCTGCTAAACCAATCCTATTTAAATACTTCTACTTGTCTAAAGCAGGGGAGAGCAAACTTTTGGAGCTGCCCCTTGATCTCGCCTCCCCCCCCCCCTTACCTGGTTTGGTAGCGTCAAATGACGCCGCGGGGTCACGTGACCCCATTGCCATGGAGAAGGACGTGTTATGTCACTCCGCATGACACCGCGGCGACACGTCACAGCAACTCGTCTGAATCCCATTAAGTGAGTTGCAGAGGCCTCACGCAGTCCCCCGGCATTTAATTTAAATGTCTCGGGGAAGAGCACAGAGACTCTGCAACCGCCGGTGCCCCCCCAAAAAAAATATCCCACGCGCTCCCCACTTTGCACACCACTGGTCTAAGGTATCTCTTTGAAGTGCTTTATTTTATTTAAATGGGCACTAAGACTAAACTGAACTAACCTGAGCTCTAAAATAGCAACAAAGTGATTTTTAAAATAATAAAAAAAAAAAACTTTTAATGTGCCCCTGGTAAACATTCTGGAGTCCCTTCGCACAATAACACTCACACTATTGCAGTGTAAGCATCTTGCTAAGTTTTATTATGCAGAAAACAAAGAAATACAGCACAATGTTTTGGTGGTCTGGTCTCTTCGCAATGATGTTGGTAAGTACAAAAATAAACTTGCGAGTGTTAGGGAGGAAGGGCACATAACAAGGAGGCCGAACGATAACAACAACTTTATTTCATATAGTTCTTTTTTCCCTAAGGCTGCGTCCACGCTAGCGCTGAGCACTTGGCGCTTGCTGAGTTTAGTTCCTGCAATTTAAATTGTCCCGTCCCAGCTCACGCGGTGCGCGGGCTCGTGCGCGTGCGCGGGCACGCACCCTCACCCAAGCTTGGCGCTTGAGCAGACAAAAAAAAACTGACTTTGAAGCACGCTCAACTTGCCCGCAATGCCCCACCTTTCCGCACTTGCAAAATAAGCAGGACACCCGGCGCTCATGCTTAGAGAGTTGGTGACGTCACAGCTCTCAAGCATGAGCTCGGTCAGCGCCAGCAGGGACACAGCCTTATGGGACACAAAGTGCTTCACATTTACAACAGTGTGCAGTAAGCAGCAGTGTACAAGGGCGTTTTACAGGCACAGTGCCTGCCCAGATGAGCTTAAAATCTATGTTTCTGGTTGCCCAAGACCACAAGCAGTCAACACTGGGAATTGATTAGGTTCCCCCCACTTCTTCATTCCTTCTGATTACCTCTCTTGTGGAGCATGGGTTAAGTTTGGCAAGGGGGGTGGGATTTAGGAGAGGGGAATAAGAACTCACCTCCAGAAGTTTGCAAAAAGAACAGTGTTTCCTTCCCGGGCTCTCCCATGTGGTGCTATTGTAATTGTGTTTGACTCTTGTCCCGGCAGTATTATCAGGACTTCCAGGGGAAGTTCTTACCAAGACGTAAAGGGCTCAAGGTTCAGTGGACCTGTAGGTGGTCCCTGGTGGTATAATAAATGCATGTCTGGCCAGGCCATATGTGACCCTAGTATGATTGTGGACATCAGGCTAGGAGGTCGGCTGATGTATGTACATGTGCGAGCCACGTTCATGAGGATCATGGGCTAATGGGTGGGAGTCTTCTGACAGGCGTGTGGGGCCAGGACTGTACATGATGTCTCCTGTGAGTTCTCACAAGTATATAGGCTAGGAAATAGGTACAGTATCACATGTATTTGTACCAATCCAATAAATACCAACATGAAGTGAGTTGTACTTGAATGTATATACAAGTTGCTGAAAGCAAATAGTAATATAACATAACTAAACCACAAGTAAAATGTAGCAAAAGTACATTGCAAAGTTGTGCACAAGAAATAAAGGTATACAAATCCTAAGAGAAAGCAATGTAAAGATTAAGGGGTGATGCATCAAGGCAAAATTTGGAGCATAAGTGACCCAAATTGCATCATTTTCATCCTGTATATCTTTGCATCAATGTCTCAAGGCCTTTGCTCCAAGTTTTACGATGTCTGCGTCAGCTTGCAATTTGGAGTGATGATAGGGAGGAGCCACATGACACACGGGTTAGAATAAAATGTATCAGACTCTGCGCCTCACTTTTTTAGCTTGTTTTTGCATCAATAAAATCTGTCAGGTCTGTGGTGGAGTAAACTTTTCTGGCTTACAATATGCGTCAAATGTAAGAAACACTTTCACACATATGATGTAAGCACGAGCAAAAAATGGAGCAAGGCATCAAAACAAATGTCTGTGCGCACTTTCTTTACGTTGATACTTCTCCAACAAGTGTCCCACTTTACACATATTAGATACACGACACTCTAGGGTTAAAGTCAATATCCAATTACTCACTAGTAAAGAACTATAACTGGTATACACCGGTCGATATGTAGGTATTTGAAGTGAACAGAAGATGAATACATAACAGATATTAGACAAGAGCATCCGTATTATATCTAATATACAGGCAGGTGGCAGGATAAACACGGGGGAAAAAAAGATGTGAAAAGTACCGTGGATACCCAGAAAGCATAAGATACTAGTGTACCATACCAAAACGTGATAAAAAGGGGACAAATCCTAGTGTTAAATGTAATTTATAGGGTTTAACATAATCAGGAAAAGACAGGCACAACGTCAAAGACCTGGACATCGTCATCTCTGTGCTGTGGGTGTCTGTTTGCTGCTCAGCTGTCTTCGCTTCATCTCACTCTCTGAGAAATAACACCCGAGTCTTAAGCAAAGGCAGCAGCCGGCTGGCTGCCAAAGGGTATCAACCGTTTGCTGATGTTCTTGATGTTACCGCTACTCTGTTATTGGTCTTGGGTAAAATATTTCATATGTATAATGGTCTTTTAATCTTCAAACATTACCCTTCTCTCACAGCTCTATCTCTGCACAATTCCATTTTCTTCTCCCCCCTACACCATCTCCTTCAATTAACATGCAGTTATCCAAAATACACCAACCTTCTTCTCCCCCTGTACCTTGTTTCCACTTAACAGTCTTTCCACTTATAGATTGTAAGCTCCTAGGGGCAGAGCCCTCCTTACCTACTGTACTGCGCTGCAGAATATGTTGGTGCGTTATAAATAAATTATAATAATAATAAACAAACGATTAATGAGGATGATAAGACGCATCCTGAGTACCGCAGAGGTAATCAGGTAGACCTCTAAAATATCAGGCATAGAGTTATCAACCAATCACCAGGCAGGAGCAAACCATGTACCTTGGAGGAAGGTGCCAGTAGGTTGGGTAGCACCTAGGAACCATGCAGCCCTCCCCAGTGGCCCAAACATGGAACCCCTCATGGGATGATCAGGGATTTAAAGGTCTGTTCTAAGGTGTAGGGCTGCAGTGTAATAGGGTAAGGGAGAAAGCCCTGAAAATTGGTCCACAGGCCGGGAGGACAGCAGCAGCAAAATGGTGAAATGTTTACACTGTGGGCTACAAGACAGCAGCTGATGGTGTGTTTCACCCCTTCCAAAGTTGTAAAATATGTTGGCATAGTTAAGGATGAATTTGATTCTCTAGGCAAAGTTATCTGGGCCAGGTCATAATAGAATGTACTCAACGCTGTGGCCATTTTAAAACCTATAATTGGTGTGGAGAAAGTTATTTTTCCATGGGGTACAAAAAGCCAAACTAAGTATGGGATTAGCCCTTTGGGGGCCCCAGGACGTAGTCACTATGTCATGGTGGCTGGCACTCCGGGGGTGTTTTTTTGCGCTTAGATCGTGTCCTGTGTTCCCATGGAGTGCAGGACGCGATCTAACCATTAAGGAAAGGAGGATCCCTCCTCTTCCGTTTCCTCCAAAATGGCAGCCACGGTCACGTGACTGCACGGTGTAAGAGGGGCCATGGCACTCAGGCACGATTACCCCTTCCAGCAGTCAAAGGGTTGCATGGAGGGTGGCGTGGGCTGGGCAAATGCTCGGTTGCCTAGCTTATATAACAAAAAGAGAACTGTTTGTACATGAAATTGGAGTGTACAGGAATTTATTTGTATATAATAAATCTTAGCATCTTCTTTCTTTGCCCTGGTCGTGGCTCAGAAAGATTAAGGCTGTAGAGATAAATTCTTGTACACTACAATTTTATGTACAAACAGTTCTCTTTTTGTTGTATAAGCTAGGCAACCAAGCATTTGCCCAGCCCACACCACCCTCCATGCAACCCTTTGACTGCTGGAAGGGGTCATTGTGCCCGAGTGCCATGGCCCTTCCTGCACTGTGCAGTCACGTGACCGTTGCTGCCATTTTGGAGGAAACAATGTGGCAGGGGAAGCTGAGCGCGCTAGAAAGTTTAAAAAAATTGTTTACCTAAGTGCCGGTGATCGTGTGTGCCCCCGCATACGCGCGCATCGCATGAGCGGGGACTTGCATATATATATATATGCAAGTCACCTCGCCAAGCGCTGCCCACTCAGCGAGCTCAGCGCTAACGGGGACGCAGCCTAACATGTGGCAATAAGTGACTAATCAGACAAACTTACAGCATTCCCACTGAGAAGAAAGCAGTGTTTTTTGACAGGACATAGAGAAGAGATGTTATCACTTTATGGATGATTAAATCCTTTTAAAAAAATCAAGTGGTGAGACAATGGTAAAAAAAAAAATGTTAATCTGCACCTTTAACCTATAAGAGGATATGCCTATTTTTGTGCTCTGCAAACAAAGGGTTAAACGCATAGATCCTCCTTGCTCTAATGAGAATAAACTTGGCTTTCACACACAACAGTATAAAGGCAGGGGGAGGACGGGAGCTAGCGCTGCTGGTCCTTCAGCTGCTATGTAAAAGCATATCACACATCAGCTGCTTCTCTTGTCTGGATCTAGATTTCATCTGGGTACAGCAGGAAATGCCCCCTGGCCTTGAAATTGCCTCCCCTCCTCTCTTCTCCTTACTCTCTCCCGTTCCCAATAGGGAATGAAAAGGCAAAAGGTCTGCAGCTGACAAATATTATCCGTTCTTTTCATCGACCCAAGCGTGTGCAGATGTGATAGCTTGATGTACGCTGCGAAGCGGCTGAGGCATCCCTTTTCTCCTCTCAGACAGACCCTGCTGTTCTCCACAGAACCGCAGCCGGTTCCACTCCCACCTCCCTCTCTTAAAAATAGATTTCTAGGCATATCCAGTTCGGCAGCAGCTGGCGCTATTCCGTACCAGGCTCTGCCAGTAACCAGAGGTGGTTCTAGGCATAGACAAAATAAGTATGTAACATAATTGCTGGGGCCCCCCATTTGATTGGAATTATTATATTTGTTATGTTAGGATGTTAGGATTCTGTTCTGGGCCACACAAATGTCACCTTCCCTCACATTATCTCTTTACATTTATAGTATCCGTTTCCTTGCCTACGTTTGCATGCTTAGGTTTCATTGAATTCAATGAAAACAAGGATACTAACGAAGAATACATTAGCGGCACACAAAACATGTTCACCTATTAGAATCTCTGCCCTTCCAATCGCCCAATATTTCTGCTCCAAATTAGATGCAATGGAAAGTAAACGGAATACAGTCCCTGTGTGACCCGCAACAATGTTTTTGTACATACAGTAAGTCTCCCTGTCACCTAATTCCCATCTTACTACCAAACAGGAGATGTGTTATCCAGCAGTGATATCCTTTAACTTCTGTAACAAGGTAACCAGCTTACCATCAGCAGTGTGTTCCACCCCAAAGGGGTGTCGGTCCCATGCAGAACTAAAAGGAGTTATGGCAGACACCAGATGTGAGCAATTGTAATTTTTTCTTGGAGCCAGTAATGTTGTTTTGTGCTCTATACTTTTTATTTATTTATTTAACACTGAGCACGTATCAAAATATGGCTTGTCAACTAAAGCAGCAAAACGTGACATCTTATGTGTTTTATTTTTATAAATCAGTTCTGTAGTATTAGATAATACTTACTGTATTTTAAAAAAAATATTATTCAACTCTTAATGCCATTTTAAATGAATTTTAAAACATCATTTGATTTCTATAACAGCTTTTTACCCACCTCCCAAGCAGTGCAAGATCTTTGCCACACTTTCATGTTTGGGATAATTTGTTGCCAATGTTCCCAGCAGTTTTGAGTTGTAAACTGTAACAATAGCTAATATTACCTTAGTAATATTATAATACATTGTAGCTGCTGAGTTACACTGACTGAAGTAGCCATTATGTTAGGCACACAATCATGATTTTTACACATTTAGAACAGGAGCACCAACGATTGCCAGCTTATGTAAGAATATAGAATGATACATTGGCACATGTTTTATATATACACATAAGAAAAGGAAAAAAAGGGGGAATGTAGTATTTCTGCTTTAAAAAGCAAGCTTTTCACCCTTTTCTCTACGCTTATAGGCTCATGCGCTCTATATGTTTTTCAAAAATGTCTAAATGTGTATTCACATGTAACACTACATATGCAATTGTAGCTTTGGTAAACAAGTATAATTAGATAGAACACATTATCAGATCACCAATGCACACCTGCTATCTTCTTAATTTTTAAAATCCTACCCCAAAACAATGTCAGTAATTTTCCGTAAAACATATAACCCATTACAAGGCGTGCTTTTGTGTGCTAATGCAGACATGCCTTGGATGGATGATTGCACGTGTCCTGCTTTCACCAAAGCGGTGCGGATGTGCTCACGCTACTGAGTTAGCTATTATGTGTAAGATAATCGGATGTCTCCCAATTACAGGAGTCAGGCACGGACGATCCGAGGTTTGCAGCATTTACTAGGACAGTTCAGGGCTGGCAGCACAGCTTTCGCATATGTTCAATTCATTGGAATGTTCCTTATTTCATATGCTAATTCTTTTTGTATGTATAGCTTTATGTATATAGCGTTGACAGTGTACTCAGATCTTTACAAAGACAATACTGTACAAGGAATGATAAATAAATACAATAGGCACAGCAAAGTCAGACAATATGAAAGGAAATCCCTGCCTCAGAGAGCTTACAATCTAAGTCTTAGGGCCTCATTCAGAGAGGGTTGATAAAAATGATCGCCAGGGCATTTAAAATGCCGTTTTTTTTCGGTGTTGCTATCATGGTATTCAGAAAGGCTCGATTACCTGTGATAGCAAAATTCCCAAAACGAGCGAGTTGGTGCCAGCGATAGCATCGAGCCTCTGAAAAGGCCTAAACCGGCGATTCATTTCTGCTGAAAAGAGAGCTGCTCTGAGAGAGCCGCCTTTCCCAGCTGAAATGTTGCCCGAAAATTATTTATTTAAATATACATTTCTTTCATAGTGTATATGTGCAGGGGGTCTCCGGAGCTGAACGCGTTGGTTTTAGGTCCAGGGACCCCCTGCTTCCCGAGATACAGGCACCTTTATGGGGAGCCAGTATCTCCTATGCAAGGAAATGTCCCAGTCACGTGACGCGGGACATTTCAATGCAGAGGGATACCGGCACCCCTTAAAGGTGCCTGTATTTCGGGAAGCAGGGGGTCCCCGGACAAAAAAACCAACACGGTTCAGCTCTGGAGACCCCCTGCACATCTACACTATGAAAGAAATGTATATTAATAAATATCAAAACATACCTCCCCCCCCCCCCCTCCGCCCAAACCCATACAGTACAGTAATGGGCAAAATAACTATTATCCAGATATGGATAATAGATTATTTGCCCATTATTAAACACTGCATTAGCATACAAAAATAAAGTAAATAAATACAGTTATACTTACCACAACAGCAGGTCCCTCTGACCTCTGTAAAAAGAAAGCATATACAGTATACAGTACATAATAAAGACATTCTAATGGCCCCTAACCCCTTAATCACCTTAGCGGTTACTAACCGCTATAGTCATTAAGGGGTTAACCCACCCTGACCCGATACAAATCCGGGAGGCGTAAGCACCCACCCCTGACTGACTATACAAACACTGTACCCATTGAGTAGTATAGTGGTACATCATACCCATATAATAATAATATGGGCATGATAAGCCTCTATAGCACTCAATGGGCACCCTAATTACAATACATTAATACACAAGACACACAGTAATAAAACATAAGTAAACTCCAAAAAAACACACTTCACTAAATAAAAACAGTAGCCAGCTAATCCAATTAATACAAGCAATAACAACATCAACAATGAATTAATTAAACCATTAACCAATCAAACCAATTAATTCCTAAACCAACTCAAAATGAATAGTAACACTAACCAATCAAAACAATTAATTACTACAACATTAATGAATTTAAACAGTAAAATACAAAGAAAGAAATTCTAACAATATCTGAAATAACCATAGCTAATGCATTCTAACATAATACAACATTAACTACAAAAGAACACCAATCACAAACATTTTATTACCATTAAGCATGAAAAACAAACAATCACATCCACATAAACTGAAATGAAAAAAAAACAACAGCAATACCAAGCCACAAATGCCCCCCAAATATTGTCATAATAATGTATTAATCTGTATTCTTAAGTGGTACAGATACATATATTATCAGTCAATGTGCCTCCCCCCCCAAAAAAAAACACATCCAATGAATAAACCTGTAAAAAGAGACATTTACAAACATCAATATATTACTTACCATTAGAAGCGGTGGCCCTCCGACTCCTGGGGTATCAGGAAGCTCACGTACCTTGAAGCCCTCCAACAGCATCCGATGCCATCCGCCATGAAGATCCGGATCAGGTACCCAAATCTTCTTTTTTCTTTCTTTAATCACCTTCTTCTATTTTCATCTATAACCATTTCTTGATCATCTTTATCTTCTATCTTCATCTGTCAATCCAAAAAACCCCATAGTAAATCCCAACCGATGTTGTCTCGTCGTCTTCTTGGGCTCAAATGAGGCGTCACGGCCTTAAATAGGGCTTGTGACGTCACATTTAGCCTCCAAATGGTTAACAGCCACCTGATTGGCTGTTAAAACCATGTTCCGACTTTAATGTTTTTTTTTTTTTGACATGACGTCACTTAAAGGGAATGATGCCAGCCAATCAGAATGGCTGAGCCTCATTTGCCTTTAAGATGATGTCACAAAGCCGTCGTCACATGGTATTTCAGCCAATCAGATCGTGGGAACCAATTCCACACTCTGATTGGCTGAAATACCTTGTGACACCGGCCATCTTGGATTTAGTGACGTCATCTTAAAGGGAATGATTCCAGCCAATCAGAATGGCTGTGCTTAATTTGCCTTTAAGATGAAATCACTAAATCCAAGATGGCCGGTGTCACAAGGTATTTCAGCCAGAGTGTGGTATTGGTTCCCACGATCTGATTGGCTGAAATACCATGTGACGCCGGCTTCGTGACGTCATCTTAAAGGCAAATGAAGCACAGCCATTCTGATTGGCTGGCATCATTCCCTTTAAGTGACGTCATGTCAAAAAAAAAAAAACATTAAAGTCGGAACATGGTTTTAACAGCCAATCAGGTGGCTGTTAACCATTTGGAGGCTAAATGTGACGTCACAAGCCCTATTTAAGGCCGTGACGCCTCATTTGAGCCCAAGAAGACGACGAGACAACATAGGTTGGGATCTACCATGGGGCTTTTTGGATTACAACAAGAAGATAGAAGATAAAGAAGATCAAGAAATGGTTACAGATGAAGATAGAAGAAGGTGATTAAAGAAAGAAAAAAGAAGATTTGGGTACCTGATCCGGATCTTCATGGCGGATGGCATCGGATGCTGTTGGAGGGCTTCAAGGTACGTGAGCTTCCTGATACCCCGGGAGTCGGAGGGCCACCGCTTCTAATGGTAAGTAATATATTGATGTTTGTAAATGTCTCTTTTTACAGGTTTATTCATTGGATGTGTTTTTTTTTGGGGGGGGAGGCACATTGACTGATAATATATGAATCTGTACCACTTTAGGGTACAGATTAATACATTATTATGACAATATTTGTGAGGCATTTGTGGCTTGGTATTGCTGTTGCTTTTTTCCATTTCAGTTTATTATGTGGATGTGATTGTTTGTTTTTCATGCTTAATGGTAATAAAATGTTTGCGATTGGTGTTCGTGTGTAGATAATGTTGTATTATTTTAGCTAATGCGTTCTATGCTTATTTCAGATATTGTTAGAATGTCTTTCTTTGTATTTTACTGTTTAAATTCATTAATGTTGTAGTAATTAATTGTTTTGATTGGTTTGATTGGTTAATGGTTTAATTAATTCATTGTTGATGTTGTTATTGCTTGTATTGATTGGATTAGCTTTCTACTGTTTTTATTTAGTGAAGTATGTTTTTTTGGAGTTTACTTATGTTTTATTATTGTGTGTCTTGAGTATTAATGTATTGTAATTAGTGTGCCCATTGAGTGCTATAGAGTGCTATAGAGGCTTATCAGACGTTTACAGAGGTACACACTTGGAGTCGTTTATAATGTGAAATTATAATAAGGCTTTATTGTGCCTTTTCCTTTTCATCAGGAAATTCATCCAAACAAGGGGGGGGGGGGGAACAAAGCTTCTAATCACTTGGGAGTATTTCTAGTGAAATCCTTGCAATCAGTTCACATCTCCATTAGTTAAGCTTCTCCCAGCCCAAACACATAACATGAAAATAAGCAGATATAAGCAGTCTCTTAATACTGAAAGTCTTATCTGTTTCTTGGAGGGAAAATCTTCACTGTCCCTGCTTCAGCTTCCTTGTCTCCAGGGTTGGTCAGCATACAGGTTTAGAAGTTTTCCCTGTGTCTTGAAAATCAGCTCTGCGCTGCAGAGCTTAAGACCGGTCAGCTCCAGAGATCTGGGTTTCTTTTGGTCAGTCTCTCCTGTGACTCAAGAACCTCTGCTCTGTCTCCACAGGTGAACTCACACGTGAGCAAAGGAGGAGAGACTTCCTGTCTCAAAGGCAGGCTTTTTCTACTACCTGTACTCAGTCAGGTGGTGCTAGTTAATTTGCTACCAGCAGTTAACCTCCACACTGCTGGATTAGAGGCACCTTTGTGAACAGGGATAAGTCCCCTGTTGCATACCTCCCCTGTTTGTGGGAAGCTCGGGCTTACTACGGCCAAAGCCCATCCTTCCACTCTCATTCGAGATCTTTCTGTGACTTGAATGAGAGTGGATGGAGGAAGAGAACCCTCTGTCCCGCTGGGATTGGAGCCCTTTCTCCAGTTTATTTTTGTCTCCTCCCGAAGGTGTTTGAGATCAGCACTCCTCAGTCGCTCGAGGAGAACTTTTTCCAAGTACCGTCTTTTTACCGAGTGCATGGGCATGAGATTTCCCTTGCGTCGGGCGCTCCTCTTTTTGTAGGCAGATTGTATGGCGACAGTTGCGGAGCGTTTGAGAGTAACCCTTTGAGTTTTCCGCTCTTGAAGCTGTCCTTCTGCACTCTTTCCACTCCATGGTGTTGCAGTTCAGATTCTTTGGGATTGAGTTGCAATTCCACCTCCAGAGAATGTCCCATCTTTTCAGCTTCATCCACTAAGGATTCTTCTGATTTTGATTCTGCACGTATACCTTTCTGTTTTTCCTGTTGGCCAGCTGAAGGTTTTGCTAGTGCTTGCTTAGGTGGTTTAGACTTTGCAACCTTGTTTTTCAGAGGAGCGGTGTTCCCAGCTCTCACTGTACCCTTGTCTTCATGGGTTTTTGAGGCTGTGGGATACTGACGCTTAGTCAGGGTCAATACTTGTCCTTGTAGGACTGTAATCTCATCCGCGAGAGATCCCTGTTTTTTGAGTGCATCTTTAATTTTAATTGGCAGCCAAAACATATTAAATATCTGGGAGTTAACATCACCAAAGATTGTAAGGGCAGTGTGAAGCATTATGAACTTCTTTGCTTGGGCCACAGTTACTTGTTTTAGTTTCTGGACCTTCTTGTGCTCCCTTTTGTGCCGCGTCACCTGGGTTTTAAGCTTGGCTTTTAGCATTGCTTTGGTGATGCTCAGGGTAGCCTTCAGTTTTTGAGCCTTCTCACACTCCCTCTCATACAGAGTCACCTAGTATCGAAGCTCCGCCTCCAATGATGCTCTGAAGACATGCAGCGTGGCCTTTAGCTCCTCATACTGCTCTGTGGGGACGTACTGGGTATTCAGACGTTCCTGCAGCGCTTGTACCTCTTTAGCAGCCTGCAGCTTTTCTTCCTGCAGCGTTTGCTGCTTCTCCTCAGCATACTGGAGGTGTGTATGGAGACCTTGCAGTTGGCTCTGCAGTCGGTGCTCTGCTTCAAACATTTCCTCTTTCAAAAGTTTATTTGTTTCTTTAAGAGCCTGCAGCTCTTCATTCTTTCCCTTGACGTATTCTGTCAACTCAGAATTTTCTTTTTTTAATCTTAAATTTTCTATTTTTTCAGTCTCTGTACTATTTAGGGCTTCCTTGCAGTCCACCTTCCATTTTTGCACATCTGCTTGGAGGCGGGCTGTCTCCTGGCGTGAGACTTCCATCTCCAGGTTTTAGTTCTGAAGCTCCTCCTGAGAGACTTTGAGATCTAAGTTAAGATGTAGGATAGTTTTCCTTGAAATGTCCAGCTCCTCAGTGAGACTGTGTAGTTCCTTTCTGTAAACTTCCAGGTCTGTGCGGCAGCTGTTGGTCTCATGATGTGAGGCATCCAGTGCTCTGTGGAGTGTCTGAACCTCTTTCTGAGCTACATACACTTCTATCCGGCCACTGTTGACCTCCTGTCGTGAAGCATTCAACTCTATGTGCAGAGTGTGAACCTCTTGCTGGAAGACTGTCATCTGCTTCAGTGCCTCCTCATACTTCCGCTTTAGCGTAGCCACCATTTTGTCAGACTGGCTCTGCTTTACATCCAGGGCGGAAATAGTAGCCTTTGCAGTATCTAGCTCAGTCTTGAGATCCTCCAATTCAGTCTTGGCCGCAGAGTAAATTGCGAGCACAGTCTTCTGTAGCTCAGCATTATTATTTTTTTCCCTTTACAATTCTTCACAGAGCAGATCACAGTCATGCCTGGCAAGTTTCAGGGCGTCTTCAGGGCTGGTCAAGGGATCGTCACTCACTGGTTCCGGCTCCACTTCCCTGGGATGGTTGGTTGAGGGTTCCTCACTGTTGGCACCGGACAGACACTCCTTTGGGGTTCACGACTTCTGCCTTGGGCCCTCTGGATATTCGGTTAACCGGGGGACGAATTCTCCATTTTCTCTAGGCTGCAGGGCAACTCGGTCCCCCTTTTTCTCCACAGGATCTGCGGACGTGTCTGTTACTTCCACGGTAAGTGAAGAACCGCTTTTCTTTTTCTTCCTTTTTGATTTGGATGACACCGTCCCTTCAAGGATACTGGGGTCTTCATCTTCATATGAAGTTTTAGCAGTTTCATTATATACGCCAGGCTTTTCTTGCAGCTGCTTTAGCTGACAGAAATATTGGGTGATCCACTGCTCCAGCTCTGTCTCCTGCTGATCATATTCGTCATCAAAGGGAGCGGTCTTTTCTGTTCGTGCCGAGTTCAGGCACCCCCACCATTCTTGGGGTGTTTTGTGGTTGTGACTCGGTTTGGGTTCCCCTTAAGAGATGTCTTCCTCTTTATTGGACTGGAAGGGCCACTCTTCAGTGGGGTAGGGTTCATTACAGGAACGCCGCATCTTGTCCTCCATTTTTAGGCTATCAGGTGTCATTTTCTTCCTGACCTCAGGAGGCGCTATTGCAGCTGTTGCCACTGTATTTGCTAGAACCCCCAATTGTGGTAGTTCTACAGGTGGGCATATCCTGCGTGTAGAGGATGCCAGCTCTCACAGGCATCACGGTAGACTTTTCTTTCTTGGGTAATTTTTTTTTTTTTTTCAATATCAGCAGTGCTGTGCATGCATTTTCTTTTATCAGGTATACAAAATGTGCAGTTGCTAGGTAAAAAAAAAGTCTATTTGCTGTACACAATTTATTTTCTAGGTGCAATCCCTCCGCTTCAGCAACAGAATTTGGTTTTCTGCCTGAGTTCAGTAATTTTCAGTCTCACCTTTGGGTATCTGTTTTCTCCCAAGATATACAGTATATACAGTAGGCAGATTTTTACTTGCAGAAAAACCTTCTTTGCTGTGGACTATTTCTTTAATTCCCGGCAGGGTGACTCAACACTCAGCAATTGGCTTTGAAATACCTTTCCTTTATAGGGCAATTTTACACTCAGCAGTTGTTTGCTAAAAATACCCCTGCTTCAGCACAGTCTTTGTATCAATTTTCACACTTTTCTGCATATACTCCATTCACAGCTGGTAGCCCTATGCGGTGTGGTAACCTTTATTTGCAAAATCAGTACCACTCATGGGTCACCATCTGTATTCACTGCTTCAGCGAAACTTTTAAAAACAACAAACACCTATCCCTTTAAGGGCTGACTCACTTCTTGAACCCTGACTATGGCTGGATGGCAAAACCCCTATTTCAATGACCATATTACGCTTTGTGATAGGCAAATAAAGTTTTAGCTGTTTCAGCAGTCTCTCTCCTCTTGGGAATCGGGCAAAGAATCCATCTGTGGTTTTGTAAGTTTCAATGCAGTGTAAGTTTCAGTGGTGTGTACACCTTTAACTCTGCCTCTGCTGCATGAGTTTTTTTTTTTTTTTTTCCCCAAGTTGTTTAGACTGTTGTAGGCAAAAAAGCATAACAAAAAATTCACATAAAAACTCCGGTCCTTTTTAACTACAAAGACACCTCTTGTCCCACTTCTGACGACCATATGTGGACGGACGTTTACAGAGGTACACACTTGGAGTCGTTTATAATGTGAAATTATAATAAGGCTTTATTGTGCCTTTTCCTTTTCATCGGGAAATTCATCCAAACAAGGGGGGGGAACAAAGCTTCTAATCACTTGGGAGTATTTCTAGTGAAATCCTTGCAATCACTTCACATCTCCATTAGTTAAGCTTCTCCCAGCCCAAACACATAACATGAAAATAAGCAGATATAAGCAGTCTCTTAATACTGAAAGTCTTATCTGTTTCTTGGAGGGAAAATCTTCACTGTCCCTGCTTCAGCTCCCTTGTCTCCAGGGTTGGTCAGCATACAGGTTTAGAAGTTTTCCCTGTGTCTTGAAAATCAGCGCTGCGGTGCAGAGCTTAAGACCGGTCAGCTCCAGAGATCTGGGTTTCTTTTGGTCAGTCTCTCCTGTGACTCAAGAACCTCTGCTCTGTCTCCACAGGTCAACTGACACGTGAGCAAAGGAGTAGAGACTTACTGTCTCAAAGGCAGGCTTTTTCTACTACCTGTACTCAGTCAGGTGGTGCTAGTTAATTTGCTACCAGCAGTTAACCACCACACTGCTGGATTAGAGGCACCTTTGTGAACAGGGATAAGTCCCCTGTTACAATGCCCATATTATTATTATATGGGTATGATGTACCACTATACTACTCAATGGGTACAGGGTGGGTATAGTCAGTCCGGGGTGGGTGCTTAGGCTTCACGGATGGGTGAAGGGGGTATTAGCCTTAAGGATGGGTGTCTAGACCTTGCGGGTGTGTAGCGGTTGGGTTAACCCCTTTATTACCTTAGCGGTATTAACCGCTAAGGTAATGAAGGGGTTAAATCCCCCCGCAACCCCCCCCCCCCCGCAAGGCCTAAACAGCCACTAAGGGCTAAATTCCCCCTTCATCCCCTCTCGCTAGCCACAGTAAGCCTGGCATGGGTTTTTAACCCCTTCATTGCCTTAGTGGTTATCCGCTAAGGTAATGAAGTTGCTGTAAATGCATTTTTCCTGCATCGGATGCATGCCGGGGGGCTCTGGAGCTGCTATTAATGGCTATCAGCTCCGGAGACCCCCGGCATCAATCCGAGGCAGGTAAAGGGCCTGATTTTTCTAAGTCCCGACACATCGCATCTCATCGAGGCATCTCCCCACCAATCTACCTAAATTTTGTGGTGTATTGGATTTGGGGTGCAGAACGCCTTTTAGGGCTGCGATAGCTGCGACAGCCGACTCGCGGGTATCTGAATCGCGCGAGTTTATGATCCTTCCGAAAATGGTCGATAAGCGGCTAATCGCCGCTCAATTGGCGATTTTCTTTGGATCATAAAATTTTGCATCAATACAGGCCGTTATCGAGCACTTATCGAGGCTTACTGAATACGAGTAGCCATTTTGGTCGATAAGTGCTCGATCAGGGCCTTATCGAGGCTTTCTAAATGAGGCCCTAAGTGTTTTAACTTATTATTTTAGTTATTGTGTCTATCAATATGTAAACACACATTCAATACTAAATACTAATTTCTAAGACAAACACACACATACACTATATATATATATATATATATATATATATATATATATATATATATATATATATATATATATATATATATATATATATATATATATGTATGTATGTATATATATATATGTATGTATGTATGTATGTGTGTATGTGTATGTGTATGTACTGTATATGTATATGTGTATATGTATATGTATATGTATATATATATATATATATATATATATATATATATTGTGACAGAAACCAGGGTATGGTAATAAATTCCATATATAGGTCTCCCAGGATACTGAACAGTTTCTATCCTGTTTAGGCTGAAAAGTGCAGCCTCGGAATTCATGCACTCCATGCCACAGTTTGGCAAGTGCTGGAACTGAGGGATGAGGGATCCAGACCAGAGTTTGTCTGCTGCCTGATTTCTGTCACCTGTCCTGCTAGTTAGAATCAGGTATTTAAGGCTGATTTCCTGATTCCTCTTCCCTCTCCCCAAGAGACTGGAGGCAGGAAGGCTGTTGGAAGCAGAGAGGGGAAAAGCCTCTCCCCAAACAGGTTAAATCATTTTGTACCTTTATCAAATTGCAAAGTTCCTGATTTTTGTTTATTGGAAGCGGATAAGCCACCCAATCCTAGCCAGGGTAAACCTCAGTTAAGTTATTGCTCAGGTGAGCAGGTTTTTGTTTTGCTTGTGTTCATTTTGTATACAGTGTGACAGTCTCAGTGCCTGGGACTGAATAAACCAGGCAGTAGCCTGTTTAAAGGAACAGCACGTTATGCCTCATCATTTAACCTACCCTAAAAGACCGTGTTCTAACAGTCCTGGACAGACGGTGGAGCCCCGGAGTAAGCCGTTTGTCACATATGGTGGAGAGTGCGGGCAGAACACTAAAAGGTCTGCGGGTAAAAGAACTTTAAAAAAAAAAAAGAGAGATTTTTTTTTCTCTTTTTTTTCCCCCCGAACAAGATGGATGACGTGGTGAGTGCGTTGGTACGTAATGTAGCTGCCCAGAAAGAGACGAATGAAACCCAGCAACAGGCGAATGCAAACCAGCAGCAGACGAATGCAGCCCTGCAAAGCGCGAATGCAAACCAGCAACAGACGAATGCAGCCCTAGAAGAGGCGAATGCAACCCAGCAACAGCTGCTAATAGCCCAGCAAGAGATTAATGCAAACCAGCAACAGACGAATGCAGCCCTGCAAAACGCGAATGCAACCCAGCAAGAGACAAACCGCTTGCTGAGAGAGGAGCAACAACTGTTCGCCCAGGGCTTACAGCAGGAACTCGAGATCCTGAGAGGGACTATCATTAAGACTCCACTGGCAGACGCAGCCCCAGGCCCGAAAATGACCAGGGCAAGCCACTATCTTCAGAAGATGGGGCCCTCGGATGACATTGAAACCTTCTTCTCACTTTTGAATGCACGGCACAGAGAGAGGGTTGGCCAGAAGCTGAGTGGGCCAGTCTAATCGCACCCTTCTTAAGCGGCTAACCCCAGAAGGCTTACTTTGATCTAGAGCCAGCCGAAGCTAACGTCTATGCAAAATTGAAGTTCGAGATCCTCGCCCGCCTCGGCGTAACCACGGCCGTTCACGCCCAAAGGTTCCACGCATGGTCTTTCAAGTTGGATAAAGCCACCCGATCCCAGATGTATGACCTCATCCACCTCGCTTGGAAGTGGCTACAACCCAAGATCAACTCAGCAAGCCACATCGTGGAACAGTTGGTCATGGACCAGTTCTTGAGGAAACTTCCCTCTGCCCTACGCCGTTGGGTCAGTCAGAGTGACCCCCACAATGCAGACGAGCTGGTGTCCCTCGTAGAAAGGTACAATGCAGTAGAAGAGCACCTGCAACCGTCAGTCATGGAGCATCCCCACTACCCAAGGTTCCAGGACTCTTCCAGAGACGGTAAAAGGGTACCAGGGTTAAGGGGGGCTGAAGAGCGACGACCGCCTTCACACAGCACCAGCAACAGTGGCTCGCATACCAAGGGCAACAGCCAACATGGGGAGCCGAAAAAGGGCTCTAAGTGGGACACAGACTATGTACATAAATGTGTAAATTGTTATGAGAGGGGCCACACCGCGAAAGTTTGCCCACTAAATACTGAACCAATGCAATTCAACAGCGTTGAACCTTATTCGTTGTGGTCTCAATGTTTGGGCCCAAGCCCAGAGGACCCCTTGAATAACCATCTCTGGGCATTTGTAAAGGTAAATGGTAAGAGGGTTCGGGCACTACTTGACTCTGGGAGTATGGTTACACTAGTGTCCGAATACCTGTTGCCCATTGGGAAAAAACAGGTAAACAGTTCACAAAGAGTGGCAATGTGTTGTATACATGGGGATAATCACGAATATTCCACTGTTGATGTTCTTATTGAAACAGAGTTTGGTTCTTTAGATTTCAAAGTGGGTATAGTACCCAAATTGGCACATGATGTGTTAATAGGGACCGACTTTCCCCATTTTCTAAAAATGTGGTCCTCCTCTCAGAATAGCGCCCAGAGTTCAATAGCGGACCATAAAGAAGCAACAGAAGAAATAAATCCTTTCCCTTTTTCAGAAATGGAGGTTGACAAGGGCCCAAATAAAAAAGGGGAAAGAGGAAGAGTGCTGTAAAATCCCCTTTTCCATGGCCACCTTGGTAGGGAATACCCCAAATCAAGATGTTGAACAGGCGCTTACCACCCCAGAACAGGATAAGACCTTCGCTGACCTAGAGGTCAGTCCTGGGTGTTTTAAGAAGGCCCAGTGGGAAGACCCCACATTAGCGGAAGCAAGGGGGATATACGGGACCAGAATAGTACTCCGGGCCAACCAGATAGGTCACTTGCCTACCCCTACTTCGAGGTAGAGAATGACCTAATATATCAGGTTGATAAAAGGAAATCAATTATAACTAAACAATTGTTGGTACCACGGACATTCCGTAATGTAGTATTACACCTCGCACATTGGGGGGACACCTAGGGGTGGAAAAGACAAAAGAAAAGGTTCTCCGAAGCTTCTATTGGCCTGGGGTTCTGGCAGAAATTACAAATTATTGCTCCTCATGCCCAGAATGTCAGATCACCTCCCTATTTAAAGTGTATCGTAGTCCATAGGTACCCCTTCCCATACTAGATGTACCATTTAACCGGATTGCTATGGATCTAGTAGGACCCCTAATAAAGTCTGCTAGGGGACATCAGCATATATTGGTAATATTAGATTATGCCACCCGATATCCGGAGGCAATTCCCCTACATAGCACCTCTGCTAAAAACATAGCAAAAGAATTAATAGTTCTGTTTACCTGGGTCGGAATTCCTAAAGAGATCTTAACTGACCAGGGAACACCATTTATGTCCCAAGTAACAAAAGAGTTATGTAAACTCCTAAAAATCAAGCATCTCAGAACCTCACACATTCTGCAGCACTAAGATTGCTGTTGCAGTGAGCAGAGCTACAGTACCGACACACTTTATTCGAGTGTGGTCGGTACCGCAAGCCGGGAAATCTCCCGGCTTGCTAGTGGCCGCCCCTCGGCGTGCCGCGCGTCATAGACGCGCGGTCACGCGTCATCGGGAGCGTGCGCCCCCTGCACGCGCGTCCAGGGGCTCCCCGAGGGAGCCCTGGTGTCCCGCGATCGCGGGACAGCGGCAGGGGGTTCCGGGGGACCCGGCGGACCCGGCAGCGGTAGGGAGAGCGCCCCGATCGGAGGGCGCTCTTCCGCTGCTTCGGCGCGCGCCCGTCACTCTCGGGCGCGCGCCAGGCTACTGCTGCGGCAGAGAACGGGCAAATGCTCGAATAAACTCTGCCGCAGCAGTATGTCATTGTATGAACCCAAACAACAGAAGCTGCAATCACTGGAATAATATTAAGAATAACAAAGATCGCCTGGAGGGCGCGTAGTGATAGTTTTGTTCGCCTGGAAAGCCATGTCTGCTGGAGTTGCTGCAGCTCTTGTTTTGTATGGGACCTGTGTGAGTGTGCTGTGCAGTCACTATCCTGTACTACATTTGTGACTGTTCTGCACTTTGCTGTGATTGCATATGCGGCTGTCTAGTGTCTTGCTGTAAATTACCTGCGCTTTTCCTGTGTGTTCTTGTGACTTTCCTGCATTCCATCTGACATTAACTTGTGTTTCAGTGACTTTTCGGCATTGGATCTAACATTAGTTTGTGTACTACTGCGACTTTCCTGCATTGAATCTGACATTAATTTGTATGTTGCTGTTACTTTTCAGCATTGGATATGATATTAATTTGTGTGCTGTGATTTTCCTGTATGATATAGTACCTGGTATTGTTTTGTGCATTGCTGGCACTTACATACAGTATATTGGGTCCATGGTCCTGTTGTGAGTTTCCTTTAGGATCTAAGATTGTCCCCTTGTGTAACTGTTACTTTCCCTATATTCGGTCTGCGGCTGCCTTGCACTTTCTATTAATCTCTTAGTCTCTGTTCTAGCTAATCTCTGGTTCTGCTACTTGATAATTACATCTTTGCTGCTTCTTGCATCTCTGTGCGTGTCCTGTGCCCAATTGGCACTGTCCCTTGGCTGGTCACTGTCCTGGATCCTTGCTGGAGAAATACAGTGGGGATACATTATGCAAGCAGACCTGTGCTGGCATTTCTTTATCCTGCTGTTACACCATCTGGTCTCTGGAGTAGAGGACAATGACATACCCGATGAAAGAGCGGCAGTACCCCCTGCTTTCCGAGCATTACTACCACCCAGGGAAAGGATTTATTTTGAGAAGCTGAGTGCTCATGAACGAATACGTCGTTACATAGACAGCACAAGTGTTCCAGACGTAGCACCAACTCACCTCTCTCAGCGGATCAGGTTCAACCCTACAGTGGCTAATATTGCACTCTCCGAACATAAGGATGTCAAGTTCAGTTGTTCCATTGTGGTTCCTAGCATTGAGAATGGAGAACAGATTACCTGGTGGAAGGATGAGATGTTGCTGCCATCTTCAGAGCGCATTACCATGCAGTCTTTTGAGATCCTAGACAGTGAAATGACAACTATGCTGTCTTCCTGCAGCATTGCAGACGTGCAGCGGTCTGACAATGGGACTTACAACTGCAAATTGCAAATTGATGGGGAGGAGGAAGTCGTTTCGGATCTTATCTACATTCAGGTGGAAGGCTTACCGCAATTTATCCGGCAGCCAGAGAAGTTAAACGTCACAGAGAACGTGCCATTTAATCTTACCTGTGAGGCTACCGGACCCCCAGAACCTGTGGAGATTTATTGGTTCCGAAATAGCAGAAGAGTCAACGAAATTCCTGAGCTTTCACCAGCTGTTCTGTTTGTTTTAGTGGACTGAAGCCAGCACCCACAAGGATGGACACTACCTAGACCTGGTTTTCACTAAAAACTTCTCTCTCTCCGATTTCTCCTTTTCCCCTTTTCCTCTCTCTGACCATCACCTCGTCTCATTTTCTCTCTCTCGCTTCTCTCCATCTCCATCTCTATCTCGCCCTCGTTTTTGCAGAAACCTGCGCTCTATTAACCTACCAGCTCTTGATTCCACTTTACGCTCCTCCCTCTCCTCTCTCAGTTCTGCTTCAGACCCTGACATCCTGGAACTACAACTCTGCCTTATCTACCTCTCTTGATCTTCATGCCCCGCTTTCTCTCTGCCGTCCTCGCCCTTCTAACCACAGACCCTGGCTAAACTCCCACACATGCATGCTGCGTTTCTCCACTCGTTCCTCTGAATGCCTCTGGAGAAAATCTCATACGCTCACAGACTTCATTCACTACAAATTTATGCTGTCCTGTTTCAACTCTGCCCTATCTCAGGCTAAACAAACCTACTTTTCATCACTAATCAACACACACAAGTCTAACCCATGCCGACTCTTTTCTGTCTTTGACTCTCTACTCAGACCACCCTCAGCTGCCTCCTCTTCTTCCTCCATCTCACCTCAGGACTTTGCTGACTTTTTTAAGGAAAAGGATGGATTCCATACGTCCGAACATCCCATCTGTTGCCTCCTCCCATCCCACACTGCTTCCCAACTCTCCTCCTGCCTTTCTTGACTCTTTTTCACTAATCTCAGAGGATGTGTCACTGCTGATCTCCTATTCTCCCTCTACCACTGGCCCTCTTGATCCCATTCCCTCCCATCTCCTAAAACCTCTTGCTCCTACTATAATCCCTATTACTCAAAAACAGCAAGCTTGACCCTACCTGTCCTTCTAACTATCGACCTGTCTCCCTCCTGCCTTTTGCCTCCAAACTCCTTGAACGTCTTGTAGTCTCTCGATTGCTACACTTTCTCAACACCTATTCTCTTCTAGACCCTCTACAATCTGGCTTCCACACTGCTCACTCTACTGAAACAGCCCTCACTAAAATAACTGATGACCTCCATGCTGCCAAAGACAGAGGTCATTACACTCTGCTCATATTACTCGACCTCTCTGCAGTATTTGACACCGTGGACCACCCTCTTCTCCTTCACATTCTCCATACTCTTGGTATTCAGAATAAAGCTCTATCCTGGATCTCCTCTTACCTCTCCCATCGTACTTTCAGTGTCTCTTTTGCTAACACCTCCTCCTCCTCTATTGATCTCTCTGTGGGGGTACCCCAGGGCTATGTCCTGGGACCCCTTCTCTTTTCTCTTTACACACTCTCTCTAGGTGACCTAATCACATCTTTTGGGTTTAAATATCACCTCTATGCTGACGACACACAAATTTACCTTTCAACCCCTGACCTTACACCTGCTATACAGACCAAAGTTTCTGAATGCCTCTCTAGAATATCATCCTGCTTGGCCATCCGCCGACTGAAACTCAGCATGGCAAAAACAGAGCTCCTTATACTTCCTCCCAAACCTGGCCCTACTATCTCCTTCCACATTGATATTGGAAATACGATCATTCACCAAGTAACCCAAGCACACTGCCTAGGGGTTACACTTGATTCCTCTCTCTCATTCTCCTCTCATATTCAAAACATTTCTAAAACTTGTCGCTTTTTCCTCCGCAATATCACAAAGATACGCCCTTTCCTCTGTTACTCGACTGCTAAAACTCTGACTCAGGCCCTCATTCTCTCATGTCTCGATTACTGCAACCTCCTGCTGTCCGGCCTTCTTGCCTCTCACCTATCTCCCCTACAATCTATCCTAAACGTTGCGGCCAGAATCACTCTACTCTTTCCTAAATCTGTCTCCGCATCTCCCCTCCTGAAATCCCTCTCCTGGCTTCCGATCAAATCCCGAATCTCACACTCAATTCTCCTCCTCACTTTTTTTTTTTTAACTTCAAAGTTTTTTTATTGGGTTTTACAGCATATACATTATACCACATCCCATTATTAAACATTTCAAAACCCACCAAGATTTTCCCCTTTCACTCTCACCGTCGGGGGTAAAATCGCTCATAATCTGCGTGGGACGGACAACATGTACTCACAGGACTAGAGAAACAAGACTAACTTGACCAAGGACAAGACAACAAAGGGTGAGAACACCGGGGAGGGGGCTGCCACCTGTAAAATCCACTCCCAGTCTTCGTCCTCTAGAGTCTCCCCTAATTCCGTCTCCCATTTAGTCATGTTGTTCAGTCTGTAAGTGTCAGTTCCGTTTCGACAGACCACTTCCCGGTACATTCTAGAGGTAAGTCCCCTTGTGTCCGTAGCTCTAGAGCACAGCTGTTCGAAGTTAGTCCTAGCTGGCCTAATTGGGAATTTATTGTAAAATGCTCTGATCTGGAGGTAGCGGAAGAATTCGGTATTTGGAAGGCCCTTTTCCGATTTGATGTGTTCGAATGTTTTAATATATTAATTATTTAATTATTCGATAATCCGGAGTTCGCCCCGGGGATGGCCGGAGATCGGCACTTTAAAATTTGGATACAGTCGGGATATAGGCGACTGGTAGATCTGGAGGGGCCTACATATATTAAAACATTCGAACTCTTTTCCTCACTTTTAAAGCTTTACATTCTTCTGCCCCTCCTTACATCTCAGCCCTAATTTCTCGCTATGCACCATCCCGACTCTTGCGTTCTTCTCAAGGATGTCTTCTTTCTACCCCCTTTGTATCTAAAGCTCTCTCCCACCTTAAACCTTTCTCACTTTCTGCCCCACACCTCTGGAATGCCCTTCCCCTCAATACCCGACTAGCACCCTCTCTATCCACCTTTAAGACCCACCTTAAGACACATCTGCTTAAATAAGCATATGAATAGCACTGGATAATCATGGACACATGATACATAAAGCTTGGCCCCCTGCAGACACACTTACTAGAATTCCCTCCTACTGTCTCTGTACATTCTCCCTACCTACCAATTAGATTGTAAGCTCCTCGGAGCAGGGACTCCTTCCTTAATGTTACTTTTATGTCTGAAGCACTTATTCCCATGATCTGTTATTTATATTATTTGTTATTTATATGATATGTATTACTACTGTGAAGCGCTATGACATTTATGGCGCTATATAAATAAAGACATACAATACAATACCTCAGTCTATCATCCACAAACAGATGGTTTAGTGGAACGGTTCAATAAAACCTTAAAAAGCATGTTACGCCGGGCGGTCAATAAGGATGGGAAAAACTGGGATTGTTTGTTACCATATCTGTTATTTGCCATTAAGGAGGTTCCCCAATCATCCACAGGCTTCTCCCCGTTTGAACTATTGTATGGCCGACACCCAAGGGGCTTACTGGATATAGCCAAAGAGATTTGGGTACATGAGGTTACCCCATACAGAAGTGTAATAGAGCATGTTGCCCAGATGCAGGACCGCATAGCTGCAGTCCTACCTATAGTGAGGGAACACATGGAAAAAGCTCAAGAGGCACAGAGGAATACGTATAATAAGGGTGCTAGGGTCAGAATTTTTTTTCCAGGCGATAGGGTGCTACTTCTGGTTCCCACCGTAGAGAGTAAATTCCTTCCTAAGTGGCATGGGCCATATGAGGTCTTGGAAAGAGTGGGAGAAGTAAATTACAAGGTGAGACAGCCAGGTTGGAGGAAACCTGAGCAAATTTAAGAGACTGGAGGCAGGAAGGCTGCTGGAAGCAGAGAGGGGAAAAGCCTCTCCCCAAACAGGTTAAATCATTTTGTACCTTTATCAAATTGCAAAGTTCCTTATTTTTGTTTATTGGAAGTGGATAAGCCGCCCAATCCTAGCCAGGGTAAACCTCAGTTAAGTTATTGCTCAGGTGAGCAGGTTTTTGTTTTGCTTGTGTTCATTTTGTATACAGTTTGACAGTCTCAGTGCCTGGGACTGAATGAACCAGGCAGTAGCCTGTTTAAAGGAACAGCATGTTACGCCTCGTCATTTAACCTAACCTAAAAGACCGTGTTCTAACAGTCCTGGACAGACGGTGGAGCCCCGGTGTAAGCCGTTTGTCACAATATATATATATATATATATATATATATATATATATATATATATATATATATATATATATATATATACACAAACACAGGGCCGCCAACAAAAATCATGGGGCCCAGGACAAATTAAAAGAGCAGCCCCCCCCAAGCCATAGTGCACCGACCACGTAAAAAAAAAATTTAGCGTCCAACTTTTACTTAACCCCCCAATACATATAAAAATACACCCCCACCCCCCAATACATATAAAAATATACCCCATCCCCCAAATACATATAAAAAATACACCCCAATACAAATAAAAATCAGACTTACCGTGTGAATGGTCTCAGGTCAGGCCCGGTGGCTGCGGGGTGGCCGGTGGCTGTGGGATGGGTGGTGGGCCAGTGACTCAGGGATGGGCAGTGGGCCGGTGGCTGCTACTGGGGGGGCCGGTGGCTGCTAATGGGGGGCTGGTGGCTGCTACTGGGGTGTCCGAAGGTGCGGGAGGGCCGGTGGCTGTGAAGGGGGTGGCGTTGCTATGGGGAGGGCGTTAGGCCAGTGGCTGCATAATGTCTGGGAGAGGGGGGCGGTGTGCCGGTGGCTGCAGAGGGCTGGTTGTTGCAGGGGGAGCTGGTGGCTGTGGGGGGGAGTTGTGGGAGGGAGGTGGCAGTGCTGGGGGGGCCCGGCGGTGCTGCTGTTGCTGCGGTTGGCAGGTGGCTGGCGGTACTGCGGGGGGCCTGGCGGTGGTGGTGCCGCAGGGGGGGGGGATGGTAGCTGGCGGACTGGTGGGACACCCGACAGCTGGAGGTACTGCGGGGGCCCTGGCGGTACTGCGGGGGGGGGGGCGGCCGAGGGGCGTGACGGTGCTGCATGGGCGGGGGGGGGGGCACAGGGAACCAGCAGCAAGTCACAGCAGTTTCCGCCGTCCCTGCCCCGCTGCAGGCACCTGTCTGTCTCATGCGCGCACCCGGCCTTCCTCTCACACCGGCGCGCCAGAAGCTTAGCCCAGCTGACTTCCGGCGCAGGGTGCTGCCACACTGCAGTTTTTTTTAACGCCCATGCAGGGGGCCCAGGCAGCCGGGCCCCCTGACCGACGGGGCCCGGGATGCCAACATCGACTGTCCCCCGTTGGCAGCCCTGGATATATATCATACCATGACTCCTGACGAAGCAGATGATGCGAAACGCGTAGAGTCGACGCGGGGAGCTTGAAGACCTCACCTACACCATACCTGACCCTACCAGCTGTATTTGGGATCCTCTCGAATTGAATACAGACACGCACCGCGGACCGGAAGTGACGTGACGGCAGAGAGATCTGAGCGGAGGAGGTAGTGAGAGACCAAAAGCTACACTCGCTTTTACTATATGCCTGTATTTATTGTTTAAAAAGTAAGTGTATTACCACTAATTTTTATTAGATAAATAGTGTTTATTACATTGGTGTGCACTATATCTGATTTCTCTCCACATCCTACGACACACATTGAAGGAAGACCTGCTCATTGGAAACATCTTTGCCACTGTTTTGGAGATGCCTTTATTTGTTTGAAAGAATGTGAGTTGAAAATCTAAAGACTCCTCCAGCACAGAAATTGTACTTTGTATTTTTACGTTATTGCACTATATGATCTTTTTCTTTCTACACATATTCCACATATTGCACTCCCCTACCGTTCACCAACGCTCTACCAAGAGGGAACATCAAGGACCGTTTCTAAGTAAGGGTTTTTTGAGCTGCATAATTATTTCTTTTATATTCACTTAATCATCACTATTGTCACTGCTTCAATAATTTTTTATCACTTTTTTTCACGTTATATTGCACTTATTGTTATTTCCTCACAAAGGAGCGCTGTTTGATTATTTCTTTCAATGCAAGGTTGATTACAGGCTACACCAAATGGTGGATAGATTTGTAGCCAGAGGATATCCCAGGGATGCACTGGAGATGGATAAGATCTGCTATGGATAGGGAACTCCTACTTCGTCTTAGAACAAACAACACGCTCACCGGCAGAATTCCATTTGTGAGTACATTCTCTACAGCCAGAACTGACATCAGCTGGCTTATTCGGAAGCTCTGGTACCTTATTGAAGCAGACGTCAAACTTAGTAAAACATTGACAACTCCACCTTTGATGTCCTATAGAAGGGCACCAACCATCCAGGACTCTATTGTTCGAGCTGATTTGGGTTCCGTGAAAACATCTTCAACAAGATTTTTAGGTACACCAGTTAAGGGAATATTTCCATGCCTAGCGTGTGCACAGTGCGGAAACAATCCACCCATCCACAAACAGGTTGACAGTACCATATGAAACATTATACTACATGTAACACTGATTTTGAGGTATATCTAATTATGTGCCCTTGTGGCATGGCCTATGTTGGCGAGACCACCAGAAAGCTCAAGGAGAGGGTGAGCCAACATAAATCCACAATCAGATGTCGGTTACAAGATCAGCCAGTGTCCATCCATTTTCTACTGGCTGGGCATAGTATAAGCCGAGACGTGGGGGTTACAGGAGGTTTTCAGGATATCCCAGCTTCAGCACAGAAGACTGAGCCCCTGGTTGAGCTACCTGTGCTGAAGCAGAGACTGATTGAGCCATCTGTGATGAAGCATGGATATCTTTAAAACCTGACCTGTTGGGGGGGCTTGAGGACTGGAAGAGTTGAGCAGTCCTGCCTTTGCCAGTTGTTAGCAGAGACGTTAGAAGGTGACAGTTCCGTTGTCTCGCTTCGGCTGCTGTCAGTTCAGCTAATTAGAGTAACAGAAATGGATGATCTGTATGTATAAATCAAATTCATATTTACAATAGTTCAGATAAATGTATTAAATGTTTTTTTCCAACAATCCTTTTGCATTTAGTGTGTGTGTGTGTGTGTGTGTGTGTGTGTGTGTGTGTGTGTGTGTGTGTGTGTGTGTGTGTGTGTGTGTGTGTGTGTGTGTGTGTGTGTGTGTGTGTGTGTGTGTGTGTGTGTGTGTGTTTGTGTTTGTGTTTGATTTTGTAGGATTATATCCAAATTACATTCATAAATAGATCTGCTTGAGTTTTAGATCAAGGAATGTTTCATACATTTCAAATAAAATGCATCGCAGCCGGGTTTTCTCCATACTTAATGAAATATACTTTCATTTGTCACCAGTACAAACAATCCAGACCCTGCAACATTTTGTACATAGAAATAGTTACAGCTGGTCTTGCCAGATCCAAAAACATATAGTGTATACCTGCTGAATAGGCTCCGTTGGAGCGATCTAAGTCATTTAAGCTATAGGCTTGCCAGCGCTGCTGGGACATTGAGCCGCCGGTCCGTTTTGCCACCAAGGTAACTCCCCAAACCGTACCCTAAAAAACCCTAACAATCACATCTTACCTTAACCCATTAACCCCTTACCCTAAAACCACTAATGCCAGTGCTAATCTTTACCCTAAAACCCTTAATGTTAACGATAATCACTTACCTTTAGGGGCAAAGTGGCCAGCGGTTGAACCACAGTGGAGAAATGTCCCATTCCGCAGTTGGAGGGTATGGCAATAACAACAACCCAAAACCTGCTGTCACTTTCTCAAGCCGTCTGCATTTTAAACCCATCATTAGTGTGGGGAAAAGTAAATTTTCTCCTGGGGGATACAATAAAGGTAACCGAAGGATGGGTTTAAAAGTGGGAGGGGGTAGTGGACTCGGCAAACGTTTGGACGCCTAGTTTATGAGGAATGAGAGGACACTATCGCAGGGCTCTTCAATTGGTGGGTCATGGGTCAAATGCTGCCCATGGGGGGGTTTGATGTGACACTTTGACTCTGCTGCTGCTGCCAGTTGATACATTTTCTGAAAGCAGCTGCACACAGTAATATTAGTAACTGTTGATTTGATATCTAGTTTAATAATATCTTGAGAGAGCTCGATTCAATGCGATCCCTCCTCCATAGACCCGTTACTGGAGGTTTACTACATTAACAATGGTGATTATTACACCTTACTACTCCAACTCCTACATGATTAGCTGCTGCTATTACCAGGTTATTGGTTAGTTTGTCTTTGTTGTGTCCATTTATGTTGTCAATTACCTTTCTGTAAATTTTTTTTATAGTAATCCTTATTCAAGTTTATTTTAACCATCTTCGCCATTTTGCACTTGCATTAGGGTTTTAGTGCAAACAGTGATCTTGGGCTCTATGCAGTAAGCGTCGAAAAGCAGTTTTTCGCCATTTTTTCGCCAAAATGGCCTTCCCGATTCAGTAAGCGCCGAAAAGTCTCAAAAATCGTCATTTTTTGTTCCCGATAAAAACTTATCGGCATGCGGGTGCCGATAAGCCACTTTTCATCACCTATCGCCAATTTTTTAAATCGCCTGTATTCTAGTAGCCCCGATCAGCTTATCGCTGCTGATCGGCACTCTAGATTCGAGATTTGTACGCCAATTCGTCCCGCCAACTAAAGTTGGCAAGTTGCAGGGGAGAAGGATCAGGAAGGTTGGCGGGAAGGCACTTAGAAAAAAAAGCTAATCTCAACATCTATGGAGTCAATGGAGCGGAAACGTATAACTTTATATGGGTGTTTACGTGGTATATCTCCAAATAAAACTTTACTTGACATTACACTGTAGATGTAATTCACTTCATCGTGTCACCGCTTACATTTATTATTGTTTGAACATCTTAGTTGTGAATGTTATTAGGATTTGCGTGTCACATGACTGTTTATGTTATGCTGTGTGAAGGGAAAGTCCTATAGTAAACTCTTAAAGGAACAGTTCACATCATGTGAAACATGTTCGTTAAGTGTGTTTGTTTTGAACATATAATTTAAAATAATTGACACATATCACAGATCATGCGTTTAGTAATGTTGGTATACATTATGTATTGTTTGTATTGGCTAACGCATGATACAACAAAGATATAGCTGTTATTCGTTCTGTGTACATGATCTTTGTGACATTCCTGTTTTTATGAAGTCTGCAATTGCACACTGAATAACAATGCATGATTACATTTTACGCAATGCAGTGCAATCATGTAATTTTAAGTGCTACACATATCTGTAATAGGACATCATTGACAGATTATTTTAACATAATCAATTGCAATTCTCCAGCTGCCTTTTAATGATGCATATGCACATTTTTATTAGTTCATGTCAACATGTGACAATACCATGCACACTTCAACATGTTGTAACATTGTGTTTTAAAAGTTCATTTGATGTTCTTGTGAAATGTAGATGAATGAGTGTTGCTTAAATAACTGGTATATGCATTGTAAACTCCATAAATACTAAGTATTCATTATTTTTCTGCACCTTGAAGTTACATCATAGTCACATTTTATCATTGACTGCTTAACATACAAAATGAATCCGTATTATTTGTACTGGATACAAGCTTGCTGTTCGCAAGTGCTATATGTTTCTTTTACATCTTGCACGGATTCTAGTCACGTGACATCATCACATAGGTATTTAAAGGAGGGCAATTACATGCGCATTGACAGCTACAGACCTGAAGATGATACGATTGTTCATGAGAAGGCGGAGAATTATATTGGAGGAGAGGATAGCAGAGGGCGAGGATGTCACAGGGCCAGGAGAGGACAGGGACAGAGACAGGGACAGGGAGAGGGACAGGGGAGCGGAGTGGAGAGGGAGAGGACAAGGAGACGAGAGGAGAAGAGAGAGGAGAGCAGTGGTGCCTCGTCCACGTGTGTACAGTGAGCGTACCATTTTAGATGGGATGAGTGAGGATGAGATCATCCGCCGTTATCGTTTGAGTTCAGCAGCAATCTTATCTCTTTATGAAGAGATACGGGGAGATTTAGATTTTGTAACAGCCAGAGGTTGTGCAGTCCCATGGCTTGTAAAAATGCTGTGCTCATTACATTATCTTGCTTCCGCGTCATTCCAGAAAACAGTGGGCATAGTGGGCAGGGTCTCGCAATCGTCATTCTCGCGGGGCTTCACCCACTTTCTATGTGCCCTGAATAGATGTGCTAGGAATTATATTCATTTTCCTACCGAGCACACAGAGTGGCTGGAAGTGAGAAATGGCTTTTATACCATAGCCGGAATACCATGTGTGATGGGTGCAATCGATTGCACCCATGTTGCCTTGATCCCGCCTAGTCAGAGTGAGCATGCTTACCGCAATCGTAAGCACTACCATTCCCTGAATGTACAGGTGGTATGCAATGCCACGATGAAGATTATGCATGTGGTAGCCAGAATCCCTGGTTCCAACCACGATTCCTCTATCCTGAGAAACTCATCAGTGTTCCATGCTTTCGAACAAGGCTATTTTGGACCTAGTTGGCTGGTGGGTGAGTACATATTATGATGTGTTAACAAACAACTATTGTTTTTCTATGAAATGTTGTATGTAATAATGTTTACACAAATTGTTTAATTTTTGTGCACGATGGATTATAGGTGACTCAGGATATGGAATTAGGCTGTGGCTGTTGACCCCGGTGCCAAACCCTCAATCTGAAGCAGAGGAGAGGTATAATGTTGCACATATATCTACAAGATCTGTCATTGAGCGAACATTTGGCCTGCTCAAAACGAGGTTCAGGTGTTTAGATCGTACTGGTGGGGCACTCCAATACAAGCCTGAGAAAGTGTCAGATATTGTTATTGCTTGCTGCATTTTGCACAATCTGGCAGTCAGACATAATATGGAAAGCGACATACGTCAGGGCTTGGAGGAGGAGCCTCCCGTGAATGTAGCAGCTGACAGTGAGCAGACAGCCTGTGGTGTTGAGACACGGCTTAATGTGTTCAACACATATTTTGCATGTAAGCAACTAACTATATTGTCATAATACAAAATAGATGTATTAATTAATGTTTGAGATAAAAACATGTGTCAAAATATCATTCACCTAGGACTTGGATGCATATCGTACTACCACCTGTATCTTCTCTACTGTGTGTACAATTACATCTGGCACCGGTATGTGACTCATCAGCAGGTTGGATGAAAAATGTTACCAGCAATTTTTTTCTGTGTACCTGAGGGAATAATGTGTAGCAAATCGATATTGTGTGTCACATTAAAATTATTTTTCACCTTCAAGACATGTAAAATATGTTAACACCCAATAGTTACTGCAATCTTTGTAGATAATAATGTTCACTTGTAGTGTGACATGTGTGTGTCAATGATGTGTAGCATATAGCGTATTTGAGCTCACATTCTTCAGATATCTTTTCCTTTTTAATATCACATTGTAAATGAAAACATATATTTTATAATAATAAGAATGAACATGTGATGTCAAATAATAAGATGTTCTTTCTCAATGTCAATTTGCAGTCATATAACTCCAATGAGTGTTCCTGTAATTTTTTCCCATGAACTTCTGTATCAAGAGGGATAAACATCGCTACAGGTATTGTGAGACGATGTTTAGCCATAACTTCATGAACAAATAGTCAGCTTTTAAATATGTCCTTCGTGTATTGTGTCCGTGTTGTTGTATAGACGTTTGTGTTATTGGATACTGTATTGAAATTTGATGAACTCATTAATTAATGCACATGAGCGATGTGAACACTCAATGCATGTTTGTATCAAATAAGCAAGAACTGCAAAACATCATTAGCATTGCAATGTATGTCATTAATTGTTCTCTCTCTTCATCTTCATCTTCATTAATTCATTGTCACATGTGTATCTGTAACTTAAAGATGTGTGTTGATTTGACGTACATATAAGTTTGTAACAAATGTATACACCATTCAAAAGTATTATATGAAATATTCACATATTATGTTTGCTTAGAATAAACACAATGATAATGTTCATCGCAACATTTTTATTTAATCAATTCGATGTAGGGATCATGATAATCATCCTTTATAACAACTGTAAAGATACTCACATGAATTAAGTACTAATGTTGGTCGGCACAAATGTCATACAAATGTAACGTGTGTGTGTTTCTGTGTAATGAATGTATTTGTCACAAATGTTCATTTTACATATACTGTACTAGTCTTTCTTTAAATCTAAGCCTTCACTTAGCTATGTATGTGTTTAACGTGTAATAATAACAATAAACTGTTCTTCATCGTGTTTTTTACATTTAAAACAAAATGTTACTGTGTTAATCTTGTGTACATAACATTTTAAAAATAATGCATGTTATGTTGGCACTACAATATAGGTGATACTATTATATTTACATGACATGTTTGTCAAAAGAACGTCACTAATGTTATACTCATTTTCATATACTATGTTCACTGTTTATAATGTACAATGTACATGATTTTACATTGAACCTTTAACGTTCTAAGATATATGTTATTTTTGAGTTACAATAGTGATAATGTTTTTACAACATATGATGTTAGCAAATATTCCATACATATGTCAATGTAACAAAAAGAACGATTCCTGCGCTCCTACCAATTAGGCTAAGATAAAATAATATTCTCATGAAAAAGGGTATTTGGTTAAACCCTTTGGCCAAAGCATTTGTAAGCCTGCATGCCACGTCAAGGCAATCCGTTTAATGCAGGTACCTACACTATACTCTATATATATGTAATAATTGTCCCATGGACTAGTGAAAAAAGTGTTAAATCCCTGAAGGGGTTAAATAAAGCATGAGCTTATGTGAGTAGTGCCATTAAAATCTGGCTGAAGCCAGTATCATACTTAGCTTTGCTATAAAGGTAATCAGGGTGCACAAATTCCCTGGTGTGAATATAATACAACTTACACATATACATCTCTCTGTCAGCCTTACACATTCACCCACCATTCAATGGAGGGTGATATCCAGACTGACACTGGGGTGTAATATACCTGCACTAATTGGACAATTGGTAGGGGCTCAGTAACTGCTATGTAAAGCAGATGAGCATTTAAATCTACCCCTATGACGTTTCAGAGATACTAAATTTAAAATGCCCTATGGGAGTATGCAGCAAGGAAAAGGATTGCCTAATATTAGTGAGAAACTGTACATAATACCGCGCTCCTCCCTATAGAAGTTTGCTGCAGGTAAAAAGATAGGCCTTACATATAGAAAAACAAAAAGAACGATTCCTGCGCTCCTACCAATTAGGCTAAGATAAAATAATATTCTCATGAAAAAGGGTATTTGGTTAAACCCTTTGGCCAAAGCAATTGTAAGCCTGCATGCCACGTCAAGGCAACCCGTTTAATCCAGGTACCTACACTATACAGTATATATATATGTATGCTTTATTTAACCCCTTCAGGGATTTAACACTTTTTTCACTAGTCCATGGGACCATTATTACATATATATAAAGTATAGTGTAGGTACCTGCATTAAACGGGTTGCCTTGACGTGGCATGCAGGCTTACAAATGCTTTGGCCAAAGGGTTTAACCAAATACCCTTTTTCATGAGAATATTATTTTATCTTAGCCTAATTGGTAGGAGCGCAGGAATCGTTCTTTTTGTTTTTCTATATGTAAGGCCTATCTTTTTACCTGCAGCAAACTTCTATAGGGAGGAGCGCGGTATTATGTACAGTTTCTCACTAATATTAGGCAATCCTTTTCCTTGCTGCATACTCCCATAGGGCATTTTAAATTTAGTATCTCTGAAACGTCATAGGGGTAGATTTAAATGCTCATCTGCTTTACATAGCAGTTACTGAGCCCCTACCAATTGTCCAATTAGTGCAGGTATATTACACCCCAGTGTCAGTCTGGACATCACCCTCCATTGAATGGTGGGTGAATGTGTAAGGCTGACAGAGAGATGTATATGTGTAAGTTGTATTATATTCACACCAGGGAATTTGTGCACCCTGATTACCTTTATAGCAAAGGTAAGTATGATACTGGCTTCAGCCAGATTTTAATGGCACTACTCACATAAGCTCATGCTTTATTTAACCCCTTCAGGGATTTAACACTTTTTTCACTAGTCCATGGGACAATTATTACATATATATAAAGTATAGTGTAGGTACCTGCATTAAACGGGTTGCCTTGACGTGGCATGCAGGCTTACAAATGCTTTGGCCAAAGGGTTTAACCAAATACCCTTTTTCATGAGAATATTATTTTATCTTAGCCTAATTGGTAGGAGCGCAGGAATCGTTCTTTTTGTTTTTCTATATGTAAGGCCTATCTTTTTACCTGCAGCAAACTTCTATAGGGAGGAGCGCGGTATTATGTACAGTTTCTCACTAATATTAGGCAATCCTTTTCCTTGCTGCATACTCCCATAGGGCATTTTAAATTTAGTATCTCTGAAACGTCATAGGGGTAGATTTAAATGCTCATCTGCTTTACATAGCAGTTACTGAGCCCCTACCAATTGTCCAATTAGTGCAGGTATATTACACCCCAGTGTCAGTCTGGACATCACCCTCCATTGAATGGTGGGTGAATGTGTAAGGCTGACAGAGAGATGTATATGTGTAAGTTGTATTATATTCACACCAGGGAATTTATGCACTCTGATTACCTTTATAGCAAAGGTAAGTATGATACTGGCTTCAGCCAGATTTTAATGGCACTACTCACATAAGCTCATGCTTTATTTAACCCCTTCAGGGATTTAACACTTTTTTCACTAGTCCATGGGACAATTATTACATATATATATATACAGTATAGTGTAGGTACCTGCATTAAACGGGTTGCCTTAACGTGGCATGCAGGCTTACAAATGCTTTGGCCAAAGGGTTTAACCAAATACCCTTTTTCATGAGAATATTATTTTATCTTAGCCTAATTGGTAGGAGCGCAGGAATCGTTCTTTTTGTTTTTCTATATGTAAGGCCTATCTTTTTACCTGCAGCAAACTTCTATAGGGAGGAGCGCGGTATTATGTACAATATGTCAATGTAAGTTGCATTTTTGGTGGTTAACAACATCATCTGGATAATTAAGTGCATAGTACAAAAAAACACTATAGGCTACATAAATTGTCTATTCGTAATAAGCGCAACAGTGTTTGCAAGCATTGTAACATATTGATTATAATTCTTTGTCTAGACGCGTCACACTCAGGTAATATTATGATTGGTCCATCTCAAATCATACATTGGTCCCATGTATTCATAACCGACATCTGAGAAATAGAGCAAAAACATTATGTTTATATTTTGCACATGTATCTATCTTTCACCATCATACGGATTAATTAATGTGAATATGATAGGCGAGCTTCACGCAGAAGTGACATATATGTTTCAACACCAAGGATCAATGTCATCAGACAGAATAATGTTATGTTTCAAATGCCGAGGTTCGCAACACTACAGATATGTGAGTTCCAGGGCCTGAAAACATCATAATGTGCGCACACAACGTATGTTGCGCGCGCACGTCACGAATCGGTGGACTAAGTATTTGCGCATGCGCAAGACGACGTGTACGCTGTGCGTACAAGACATGTCCCTCCATGGTGCTGCTAGCAGGACGCAGATGATCGCGTAACATACAGATATGTTAGACAAACAAATGCATTTCTCCACACGTACAGAGATTAACGTTGACAATTTTTGTATGGCCACGCCACAAGCGGACGATCAGCCAATGAGTGTAAACAATACGCGTGAGGTCATGTTCACGCACCATGAAACTCACGCTAAAACCCCTCCCACTGAATGAACATTGTACTACAGCGTTGTGCAAGCAACGCCCCATCGCCGTGCGCGCATGACAGACGGCACTGACTGTAACACTAAGCTATGTTAACATCCAATACTGTGTCACATGTGCACGTCGGGTGGGGGGGGCGGACCATCGGCAAACGTTCGCAGGACGCAGTGGGACATGACCATCTACCTACGTCACATGTCGGCGACACGTAGATTGTTTTGATATGTTGAAGGGTAAACAATGAATTGTGTGTGTGTGTGTGTGTTACTTACTGTTACAGTTCGCAAATCTGCTTATCAATCAATTATAACAATTTAATTATAACTCCGACACTAAAGTGTGTTCTTGTAGTCATTTGGTATCGGACTTACTATATTTATCTAGTGTCTTTATTTCACCATGTATGCAATCTAACGCTTCATCCAGTCATTTGTCTAATACATAGTGTATATGATGCAGATTATATTATTATATATTATGAATGTAAATGCAATTTAAAACCAGAGACAGAACATGAAACACAGACAGAGCTCAGTGCACATCCAGTGAAACTCATACACGGTACAGTGCCTAAATATATATGTATAAATATCTATTAAATAAAATGGTCTTTTAGTTTAACATTTTGGCCAAATTGTTGTAAACCCGTGAGCCACTGCATGGCAGACCACATTCTCAAGGGTCCCTAACACTAATATAAATTCTTAATAACCTGTGCAATACCAGGAAGAATGATTTATAATAAATCTGTCAATATTAGTTGCAAAGTTCTAAGTCTGATTGAAGCTTTTATTAACCTGTACATTACCAGGAAAAGCACTCTGTATTAGATTTGTAACAATCATACTGCAAGCAAGCAAGTTCCCCTGAGAGTGGGAGATGCTATGGAGTGAGCTTTTAACCATTTAAATGTGGGAGGGGGTAAGCTTCAATTAGGTAGGAGGTTGCCACCCTCCAATCAGCTAAGACTAGCTGAACAAGAATTGCAAAACATACTGGACACCTAACAAGCTCCTATTGAACCCCCAAAATAACCACAACATATATATATAAGCATATGAGTGAAAACAATACAGACCGGAGCCTCAAATGTCCAAAAACGAAAATATGTCCAAAGATGTGCTGCAGTGTCCAGTGACGGTGATCCGGTTGTTAGACAGCAGACTCCACAGCAGCAATCGTGGTATATAATGCAGGGAAGATAAAGAGAGAAATCATAGCGTGACACTGCATATAAGAAACATGTAACTCACACACACAAGACATACACCACTAACAACACTGACAGAAAGGCTGACAATAAAACAGAGATTTATTAGAACAATTACTAAAAAATGGCAGTGAACTATGGAGCAGGTCTAGGATCTGGTGTGTAAAAACCGGAATCCTACTTACAACAATCCAGAGTATTCAGGCAGTGTTAGCAAGAGATGCAGTCTGGTATCAGCTGATCCTAGGCGCGTGGTGCTTCTATAATGACCGCCGGCGCCTCCTCCGATCACTCTCAGGCTGGACGTCTCTGCAGGCCAACCCTCGCGAGATTTTCCGTCCGAAATGACGTCACTCGCTGGGTGGAGCTATTCGCCGCCGCTTACTCCTCGCCACACGTCTCTGCCGTCTGCTGGAACTAGGGATTGATGCAGAGGTCTGCTCCTTGTGATGTTCACTCTCCAAATGATCTCTAAAACACCCAACGCTATGATTTCTCTCTTTATCTTCCCTGCATTATATACCACGATTGCTGCTGTGGAGTCTGCTGTCTAACAACCGGATCACCGTCACTGGACACTGCAGCACATCTTTGGACATATTTTCGTTTTTAGACATTTGAGGCGCCGGTCTGTATTGTTTTCTCTGTGTTTTCCACTAACTGTTTTTGGGTTAGTCTTTTTTCCTGGCAGCCGTCCTATATTTAGTTACACATCACACTGTGGTTTTTATTGTATAATAATTTATATTGATTTTTTGATATATTTGTTAGCGCTATTTACACCATTCTTTTTCTAGTCATAAGCATATAAGTGTCACAGAGGAGTGCTACTGAGCATGGCAATATATATTTAAAACCAGAGACAGAACATAAAACACAGACAGAGCTCAGTGCACATCCAGTGAAACTCATACACGGTACAGTGCCTAAATAAATATGTATAAATATCTATTAAATAAAATGTTCTTTTAGTTTAACATTTTGGCCAAATTGTTGTAAGCCCCTGAGCCACTGCACGGCAGACCACATTCTGTGTTTTATGTTCTGTCTCTGATTTTTAATATATATTGCCATGCTCAGTAGCACTCCTCTGTGACACTCATATGCTTATATATATATTGTGGTTATTTTGGGGGTTCAATAGGAGCTTGTTAGGTGTCCAGTATGTTTTGCAATTCTTGTTCAGCTAGTCTTAGCTGATTGGAGGGTGGCAACCTCCTACCTAATTGAAGCTTACCCCCTTCCACATTTAAATGGTTAAAAGCTCACTCCATAGCATCTCCCACTCTCAGGGGAACTTGCTTGCTTGCAGTATGATTGTGACAAATCTAATACAGAGTGCTTTTCCTGGTAATGTACAGGTTAATAAAAGCTTCAATCAGACTTAGAACTTTGCAACTAATATTGACAGATTTATTATAAATCATTCTTCCTGGTATTGCACAGGTTATTAACAATTTATATTAGTGTTAGGGACCCTTGAGAATGTGGTCTGCCGTGCAGTGGCTCACGGGATTACAACAATTTGGCCAAAATGTTAAACTAAAAGACCATTTTATTTAATAGATATTTATACATATATATTTAGGCACTGTACCGTGTATGAGTTTCACTGGATGTGCACTGAGCTCTGTCTGTGTTTTATGTTCTGTCTCTGGTTTTAAATTGCATTTACATTCATAATATCTGCTCACAATATGACTACATAATCTGCATCCTATACACTATGTATTAGACAAATGACTGGATGAAGCATTAGATTGCATACATGGTGAAATAAAGACACTAGATAAATATAGTAAGTCCGATACCAAATGACTACAAGAACACACTTTAGTGTCGGAGTTATAATTAAATTGTTATAATTGATTGATAAGCAGATTTGCGAACTGTAACAGTAAGTAACACACACACACACAATTCATTGTTTACCCTTCAACATATCAAAACAATGTACGTGTCGCCGACATGTGACGTAGGTAGATAGTCATGTCCCAATGCGTCCTGCGAACGTTTGCCGATGGTCCGACCCCCCCCCCACCCGACGTGCACGCGTGACACAGTATTGGATGTTAACGTAGCTTAGTGTTACAATCAGTGCCGTCTGTCATGCGCGCACGGCGATGGGGCGTTGCTTGCACAACGCTGTAGTACAATGTTCATTCAGTGGGAGGGGTTTTAGCGTGAGTTTCATGGTGCGTGAACATGACCTCACGCGTATTGTTTACACTCATTGGCTGATCGTCCGCTTGTGGCGTGGCCATACGAAAATTGTCAACGTTAATCTCTGTACGTGTGGAGAAATGCATTTGTTTGTCTAGCATATCTGTATGTTACGCGATCATCTGCGTCCTGCTAGCAGCACCAGGGAGTGACATGTCTTGTACGCACAGCGTACACGTCGTCTTGCGCATGCGCAAATACTTAGTCCACCGATTCGTGACGTGCGCGCGCAACACACGTTGTGCGCGCACATTATGATGTTACATACACTGGCACTCTGTGTGTCGGTGTGTATATAGATAGATAGATATATTTGTGTCACAGAGGAGTGCTACTGAGCATGGCAATTTATATTTAAAACCAGAGACAGAACATAAAACACAGACAGAGCTCAGTGCACATCCAGTGAAACTCATACACGGTACAGTGCCTAAATATATATGTATAAATATCTATTAAATAAAATGTTCTTTTAGTTTAACATTTTGGCCAAATTGTTGTAAGCCCCTGAGCCACTGCACGGCAGACCACATTCTGGTAATGTACAGGTTAATAAAAGCTTCAATCAGACTTAGAACTTTGCACAGTATGTACATACATGGCCTTTAGCGCTCATGGGAAGAGAGTTCGCTAGTGTCAGTAATGACTCATAAAATTTCGATCTCTGTTTAGGCCACTGCTAAGTGTCCCGAACAGTTGCATAAATTTGTATTCATGCAACCGTCTCTCTTTTGGGGTTTTAAGATTACCTTTGAGTATGGCAACCCTCAGATCGTTCATCTTATGGCCAGAGTCAGAGAAATGTTCGCCAACAGGACTGTCTCTTGTTCCGCGTGTGATGCTGTGGCGATGCAGGTCATTCTCTTGTTTAGCCCCTGTCCTATCTCACCTATGTAGTAGCAGCCCCCTGGGCATTTCATGCACATGATGAGGTACACGACATTTCTGGAGGAACAGGTGAACCCTCCTCTGATTTTGTATTCCCGATTCTTGTGTGGTATTTGTATTGTGTCCGCTGTGTAGAGCATTGCGCAGGTTTTGCATCTTGGGTCCTGGCATGGTTTTGTCCCGCATTCATTTGTACTGCTGAATACTTTACTCCTCACCATAATATTCTTGAGATTATGGGGTTGTCTGTATGATAATAAGGGTGCTTCAGGGAAGACCTGTTGCAGTCTTGTATCTTCCTGGAGGATGGGTTGTAGTTTCCTGGCGATCTTGCGTAGGGCTCCTAGGTGTGGGTTATATGTGACCACCAAAGGTACCCTGTCGCTTGTCTCCTTCTGTTTGTATTCAAGGAGATCACTTCTTGGTATTCTGGTGGCTTTGTGAATTTGCTGGTCTACAATTCTGTGGTTATATCCACGGTTTATAAAGTCTGATCTCAAGGCTTTAATCCGCTGGTCTCTGTCTGCTGTGTCGGAGCATATCCGGTTGTATCGTATGGCTTGACTTTAGATGGTTGCATGTTTGGTGTGTGTCGGGTGGAAGCTGTTGTCCCTCAAATAGCTGGCTCTGTCTGTAGGTTTGCGGTATACAGAAGTCTGTAGTTGGTTGTTCTTTATAGTAATGGTGGTGTCTAGAAAATGTACTTCATCCGGGGAATGGGTGAGTTTGAGGTTGATGGTCGGGTGGAAAGTAGTGAAGTTGTCATAGAACTGTAGGAGGTCCTGTTCGCCAGAGGTCCAAATCAGGAGGATGTCATCGATGTAGCGAAGGTATGTAAGGGGTTTCAAGTGACAGGTGGACAGAAAGTCACTTTCCAGTTTTGCGCAGAACAGATTGGCATACTGTGGCGCCATCCGAGTACCCATAGCGGTCCCGGTTGTCTGGAGGTATGTGTCATTTCCAAATGTGAAGTAGTTATGGGTCAGAATAAATTCAATGCATTTAGTCACTGTCTCTGTGAGTGGCTCCTGCGATCCCAGAAAGTATCTGCAGGCTGAAATCCCATCCTCGTGGGGGATGTTTGTATAAAGTGACCCTACATCCATAGTTGCTAGTAGTGTTCCTGTAGGGAGGGGGCCAATGGCATTCAGTTTGTTTAGCAGGTCGGTGGTATCCTGGATATAGCTGGGTGTGTTCCGGACAAGTGGTTTTAGAATGCCCTCCACCCAGCCAGAAATATTCTCGGTAAGTGTGCCAGATCCAGATTCCATCCCTATACACCAATAGGGACCACATAGTATCCACACACACTTTTAGTTGTGCTACAAACTCTCACATTTCCACACCCACACCATTTATATCCCCTCTCACTCCACACACACCTTGTGTAGAGCACTGTTTATACTGTGGGCTCTCCATTCATTTTTATTCACACTGATACACATACACACTCTTTCTTCACTTGCTTTCAGTTACCCTTTGACACCTCCAGCCATAAATCTCATCCACACCGGGGGAAGGACCAGCACAGATAACATTCCAAGAGACACTGTTTTTAAGTAATCCTTGCTTCATTTATTGTAACATTGCCGGAAGAGATCAGTGTATCTCGAAAGCTCGCACAAATAAAAGCATTTCGTTAGCCACAGAACGGTATCATCTATTTATTTTTTGATTATATATATATATATATATATATATATATATATATATATATATATAAAATCAAAAAAATACTTATTTTTTTACTCACCATAACTTAACTCAGTATTATGGTTTTTATATATATATATATATATATATATATATATACACAGTGTTCGACAAACCTATACTTTTGCTCGCCCCGGGCGAGTGGATTTAACCCCCGGGCGAGTAAATATTGGCCCAAGCAGCACACGTTTGGTACTAGGTGGCGAGTAGATTTTTTTGTGTGGCGAGTAGATTTTTGAGTGATGTGTCGAACACTGTATATATATATATATATATATATATATATATATATATATATATATATATATATATATATATATAAACCATAATACTGAGTTAAGTTATGGTGAGTAAAAAAAGTGACAAAAACACTCCACAGGAAAGCAAATATGCAAATATAACTGTATGCTCATCTGCATGTCTCAGGCAGGTCTGCAACCCTGCCTGAGACATGCAGATGAGCATACAGTTATATTTGTATATATATATATATATATATATATATATATATATATATATATATATATATATATATACATATACATATATATATATATATATACATATATATACACACACACACACACACACACACATACACATATTGTTGCCATTTAAAGTACTTTATACAGGATTACATGTGAACCTGAGAATGAGTGAATGAACATTATTAGTAGTAGGTTTACTACAGCCTCAACACACAATTACACATAACATGAAAGAGTAGCTCATGTGATATGTGTCATTTATTTATGTTGTATATAAAGAATAGTGTCACTACATGACACTAAACATTACAATCCTCAACTTCAAAAGTATCATACTTAAGAACAGATAGGTGAATGTCATATTACATGTACATGTACTGTGTGGCATAATGTATTTACAATCAACAAGTCATTCATAATACTTTACAAGATGTTCTCAAAAATGCCTTACCAAATTCATTGAATGTAGATTTTGAAACATTGATATGTCTACAAGGACATACTTGAATCTTTGCTACCATCTATACATGATCACACATTCACTATGCATGAAAGAGTATGCATTAAACAACAGAACAACACACAAGAATTTAGTGTAGATTGTAATTTTTTTTGTTTTTGTTTTTTTGAGAGCGAGTCACAGGCCTGCTTGTTGGCTGTTGTGGTTGCCTTCTCCCTGTGCCAAGTACTCTAGGCCTAACTGTTGCACTTTGTGGAGCCTGTGGCAGTTGAGAGGCACTTGTTGAGGCCTGTTGCACAGTTTGTGGGGCACTTGGTGGGGCCTGTAGCACTGGCTCAGGGACACTTGTTGGGGCCTGTAGCACTGGCTCAGGGACACTTGTTGGGGCCTGTAGCACTGGCTCAGGGGCACTTGTTGGGGCCTGTAGCACTGGCTCAGGGGCACTTGTTGTGGCCTGTGGCACTGGCTCAGGGGCACTTGTTGGGGCCTGTTGCACTGGCTTAGGGGCAATTGTTGGGGCCTGTAGCACTGGCTCAGGGGCACTAGTTGGGGCCTGTGGCAGTGGGTCAGGGGCACATGTTGGGGCCTGTTGCACTGGCTTAGGGGCACTTGGGGGGGCCTGTAGCACTGGCTCATGGGCACTTGTTGTGGACTGTGGCACTGACTCAGGGGCACTTGTTTGGGCCTGTGGCAGTGGGTCAGGGGCACTTGTTGGGGCCTGTTGCACTGGCTTAGGGGCACTTGTTGGGGCCTGTAGCACTGGCTCAGGGGCACTTGTTGGGGCCTGTTGCACTGGTTCAGGAATGGAGATACATTGAAACACTGCTGGAGCTGTTTCTTGTGTTTGTGTTTTTTTCTTCTTCCAAAAGCTGGTTATTTCTAATTGTTGACCAATCTTTCTTTTGCGTGTCTCATTTGTAGGTGTCGGTTCAATATTTGGAACAGATGTTGTCAACGCTTCTATGTTGACAGGGATCTGCACAGAAGTTCCAGCAAGTGTACCTGAAACATCTGAAGTGGTGAATGAAGGACAGATGGGTCTGGAGAAAAACTAGCACCACGTAAAGATCCATCCTCTGATGGGTTAAAATGGAATTGGTGCTCTCTTGCTGTACTCATCAACTGAGTGGCTTGGTTTACATTCAGAACTAGTGCTTGTAATGTGTTGTTGAGATTGTGGAGCTCTTTAGGAATTTGTATGATGACATTTTTGATTTGTGTCATTTCTGATATCATCTTTTCATTCATCCTTTAATGCAGTGACATCATTTCAGAATGGCGACGATTGTCTTCATCCAAATTCGTTGTTCTGAAGCTGCAATTTCTGCGAAAGTGTCACGAGCAGGACGAATTGAATGCTGGTTTAATCCAGGAGTGTCTACAAGTTCATTTTCACTTGAGTCCATTTGTCCCTGAGCGGAAATATCTTGTTCTAAAAATAAAAAACATGATTCATCAACTCACATGTCACATGAGCATTGTTTTATGCCATAATTATAGGTGCTCTCATAGTGGAAGACATTACATGTTGACATATTATGTATAATTGATGCTGAATAAAAGCAAAAAATTAATTCACACTATAACGTCTCGACTCAGTGTGAATGATGATTGAATGGAATATTGTTGTTACATCCCACCTCCTAGGTTCTACTTTGAAAACGCACACAATACATGTTGTGTCATGAAATCGTACATCTCGTCTGTGTCATTAACTATTCATAAGTTCATCAGATGTAACACTCACCTTCCATTCTTGAAGATGACATTGAGGTTGCAGGTGAGGACACATGGTATGGCAGAGGTGCCACAGGTGACACAGGAGCTTGCGGAGCAACTATAGAGAAGATAAACAGCACTAGATTAATTTCTGCATTATATACAAATTACACTATCTGTAGTGGGAGTACTGATGTTAAAGTATCTGCATTATTTAAGGATACAACAATGATATGCTTAGCTCCATCTGTAGATGATCCATCATAACACAAATGTACATGGTAACATTATGAAAATACATCATTTTCAATAAATACAATGTTCAGGCAGATATGTATGAAGGGATGGGTATTAAAAATCCCTGGCCTGTTCTACATACACTGCATATGTTATGTATTATGAGAGGCAGAATAAGTGACATCAGGGCCATAAATGAAATCAATACTGTATGCTTACAATTCTGCACATAATTGATTAACATTGTTGAATTTGTCAGATAAATGAGTATGAATACTTTTGCTAACTATGGGTATGGCGTCATCTGTGTTACACTCAGCACCACATGCAGTGTGTCGCTCAAATATGCTGCTGTTGTGAGAAGCTCGGGTATCACTAAGTTTACAAATAGATATTTAAAACAGTAATTACTAAGGTAATTTTTAATATATAGTGTAAATATTGTACAAGTTGATATATAATTAGCATTTAAAATGACGGTCATGAACTTTAGTTCACATTGTCAGCTTCTAACACCTGTAACCCTCCCCCAAAACTTCACCTCAACATGACCCCATGAGATGGCTCTCCCCCCCCCCTCTGTTCACCTCTATGCTATGATTACATATGAGTTGAAGCTGTTTTCACACACAGATACTTGATCATAATGAGTATATTAATGTAACTATATGTTAACATAATTTCATTATATAGGGTACATGTTGATTTTTCTGCTCACATGAGGCAACATTAAGCTAAAAAATAAAATTATGAAACAATAATGTAATGTCTGCGTGAAAGTTTATAATGTTCGCCTTTAACACCTACATTAAACAACAACTTACTAAAAAAAACACTCTCTATCAGCGCTCGATCCAATGAATGAGTGAAAAATGTGAAATACACTAAACAACTTCTTGATAAGTGCAAATACAAATGCAGCCAAGGGGACAACAAACAATAGACAGTTCCAAATCTAGTTAACAAAATACATATACAAAAGCAGTATCGCCGGCGCTAGAAGGTTGATGACCACAATACCATATCCCAAAGACAGTTCTGGATGGAATAACAGTCCTGGTAGATGAGTAATTGCACCAACGAGAGTTCTTAATGGAATCAATAGTCCTCAGAGAATCGATTCTAGGTGGTTTCTGTAATCACAAGAGAACAAAGACACACCAATTGCGCAGTATTTTAGACCACAAAGCTCTAATCAAAATAAGGGAAAATCCCCACTTACAAGATATATTCTTGTTGGTTCAGGGGAGAGAATCTGTTGCAGGCTCCTTCTCCACCTCGATATCCACAGACCCCACGTGATTCACCGGATCATTCTCCTTACACTGGATGGCAACCTCACGGGAGCAGCATACACCGCAACAGCCAATGTGCAAAGAAAATAGAGCAGACTAGTGTACTACGCATAGACACTTTAATAACAATTAAACAGCCGCACTAACCACACTTACAATTTGTAAGGGCAAGGGGTGCCGCTAACGGATGCCGTCCGCAACCTGTATCCGGCCAGGAAGGAACGGAGACACACACTGTCACGCGCCGATTGATGACGTTAGCGGAGCGGCACGGGTCACCTCTCCAGCTCCAGATGGACGCAGCGGTTGTTCGGCTCACATGCACTGTACTAAGCTTCTCCCTACGCGTTTCGTGACCATGTGTCACTCCTCAGGGGATGGTGGAGCTTAGTAGACTTATTGCTTAAATACAGGCAAGGTACATAAACTCGCCCACAAATGAGCGGACAATATAATTGAGATAGTGCTGTCAGGACAAATGCAGCTAACACTTATGATACGCTACAAGAAAAACAGTGACAATAGCGTTCTAACAAACCCAAAATAAAATATGATATATATAACCACTAATGTGAAAATAATGAACGTGAATAATAAAACAATATTAATAATAACACACGTGCCTCAATAAAGTGCACATAAGTGAAAAGGACTAGAAAACAGACTACAACCCTTTACAAAAGACTGTTCCACTTGTCTTTTCTCAGATGATCTTTCAAAAGGTCAGGGGAGCTTGTCTCGTAGCCATAAAATAGAAGAAAACATTACATAGTGCAATAATGTTTAACAGTGAATGGGTGCAAACTCAGTCAAAATTGACTACTCACATTCAAGTAATCAAAATCACGCAGTCATCCAACTTAAGGGGTGGATGCGCCCTATGTGATTGCAGCAGCCACCAGCCACCACCTCCATGGAAGAAAAAATGAGAGACCATATAGTGTAGAGGGTAAAAAATTCTAATAGGGAATACACAAATGAAGGCTTACACTTAGTACAGTCGAAGAAGGCAGTAATGGATAGCGGATAACTGTTATCCCTTGGGTCGCGATCCCCTGGGTTGCTCGTTCTCCTTCGCTCCCCCGGAAACACTGGTATCCACACCTGGGCTCCCGTTGCATCACTTCCGGTGCGCAGAGAACCACCGGATCTGATGGTAGAAGTGGGTCCTTGGTGTTTCTTCTCTTGGTTGTTGGTAGGCTGGAACACTCATCGCGTTTCGTCATTATCTCTTACGACTTCGTCAGGAGTGTCTGTTGGCTGCTCGGTCTGGTATTATATACCCTAAAGCCCTCCCTCTTATTGAAATCCTATTGGCTAATTGTAATTAACATCCCAGATGTGAACAGAGTGGGTGGGTATAACACATTAACTACATTTCTGCATCCTCCCTTTCCTGATATCACTGATACAATATAAAATGAAATAAAAGGGCAGGATTACATGATTTATACATAAGATGATGCAGAGGAAACAGACACACAGCTTTATCTAAAACATTCAGGTCTTAAACTTCAATCTACATTCTATCCCAAACATGTAAAAGGGAAAAATTTGGATGTGTTTTCCCAATTGATTTTGAAAGATTTTGAAGAATTAACGAAAAAAGAGCAAAAATATCGTCACAATTTAAGTAAAAATGAAAGAGAAGCCCTTAAAAACCTTACAGACAATACTGATATAGTGATTAAACAGGCAGATAAGGGAGGGGGGTAGCTATTTTAAACAGATGTGATTATGTAAGAGAATCCAATCGGATCTTGGAAGATGCTATGACATATACTAAATTGGTAAAAGATCCTACTTGTGAATTTCAAAAAAAGTTGAAGCAATTGTTAGACCATGGCAGAATGTATGGAGTATTGTCAGAACAGGAATACAATTTCCTGTGGAAAGAAAATCCTATAAGACCAATATTCTACTATCTTCCAAAATTACATAAAAGCCTCATTAACCCCCCAGGTAGACCTATCATTGCTGGAATAGATTATTTAACGTCCAATTTATCAGCATATATCGATATATATCTTCAAAAGTACGTACCAGAGCTCAGATCACATTTAAAAGATACAACTGACATACTTAGGATACTTGAAAATCAAGAATGGAATGATGATTGTTTTTTGGTTACTGGGGATGTCACCTCCTTATATACATCGATAGATCATATTCAGGGATTTGAAGCCATAGACAAGAGTATTAGCACAAGATAAGGACCTATCCCAAGAACACGCTAATTTTATTTTAGACGGTATCCTTTTTATTTTGAGGAATAATTATTTTTGGTTTCAGGATACTTTTTATTTACAAAAGCGTGGAACTGCCATGGGTACCAAATTTGCACCCAGTTATGCTAATTTATTCATGGGAATATGGGAAGAAGACTATATTTGGTCTGTTCCCGAGCTGGGTGCAAATTTGGTCCTATGGCGGAGATTTATCGATGATATTATTTTTGTTTGGAGAGGTGAAGAATCAGGTCTTCTTAGATTTATTGAATACATTAATGATAATGATTCTAATTTAAAATTTACATGTAATTAAAGTAAATATTCTGTCAATTTCCTTCATCTGACCATCTTTGTGGAAGAGGGATGTTTAAAAACTAAAACCTTCTACAAGGAGGTTGATAGTAATAATTACATCTTACCCTCCAGCTGTCACCATCCAAGCTGGTTAAGCAATGTGCCATATGGCTAATTTAGAAGAGTAAGACGTAATTGTACAGATCCTTAATGTCTTTGAAGAACAATCAAGAATATTGGAGAATAGGTTTTTGGACAGAAAGTATAATCCTTGTAATTTAAAGAATGCCCTGACCAAAGCAAGAAATTTAGATAGAGGAAATTTGTTGAAAGTAGAAACAAATATTGGTAAAGAATCTGATAAAAAATCAAATAAAACAAATAAAGACAAATTTAGTTTTTCATTTTTAACAAATTTTAATAAAGATTCAAACAAAATTGTAAAAATTATAAGAAAACACTGGCATATTGTCCGAAACGATAAAATATTAGGTGATGTGGTCCCGGAAGTCCCAATGGTTATATTCAGGAAAGCCAATAATTTAAAGAACAAATTAGCCCCAAGCTCGCTGCCTAAAATAAAAGAAAAGGGAGAAAAAAATTGGTTACCTGTAATTAAAGGTTTTTTTGGATGCACAATATGTAAAGCCTGCAAGTATAGGACAATTGATAAATTTACATTTACTTCTCATGTGACAAAAGAAAAATATTATATAAAACAACATGTCACACTTAGAACAGATCATGTAATTTACATGATCACATGCCCTTGTGGACTTCAATATATTGGCAAAACTTCCAGGGATGTACGAATAAGAATCTTAGAACATTTAGGAAACATTAGGAGAGGATTAACCACACACCTTTTGTCTGAACACTTTATTAAATACCATCAAGGAAACACAATGGGACTGACTTTTACGGTTTTGGAAAAAGTATTACCTCATTGGAGAGGAGGAGATCGTGATGTTCAGTTAACTAAAAGAGAGACATATTGGATATTCACATTGAAAACCCTAACTCCCAAGGGACTCAATGTGGATATCGAATTGGGGGTGTTCCTTTAAATATTTGTAAACTTTTTGCATTGTTATACTGTTATTAAGCACAATGTATCAATGTATTAATTGTGTTTCCTTTTTGTGTTTCCTTTTCTCTTTACCTCTGCGAGAAACCACAATCGCTGTGATTAAAGTTGTTTTAATTTAGGATATAGGTTAGAAAGTTTTTTGAGCCTTTTTATATATTTTATATTAATATGTGATACTAGTATTCTTTGTTTGCCTCTATGCCGCATTAGGCAAACTTATGTATAAATCATGTAATCCTGCCCTTTTATTTCATTTTATATTGTATCAGTGATATCAGGAAAGGGAGGATGCAGAAATGTAGTTAATGTGTTATACCCACCCACTCTGTTCACATCTGTGATGTTAATTACAATTAGCCAATAGGATTTCAGTAAGAGGGAGGGCTTTAGGGTATATAATACCAGACCGAGCAGCCAACAGACACTCCTGACGAAGTCGTAAGAGATAACGACGAAACGCGTTGAGTGTTCCAGCCTACCAACAACCAAGAGAAGAAACACCAAGGACCCACTTCTTCCATCCGATCCGGTGGTTCTCGGCGAGCCGGAAGTGACGCAACGGGAGCCCAGGTGTGGATACCAGTGTTTCCGGGGGAGCGGAGGAGAACGAGCAACCCAGGGATCGCGACCCAAGGGATAACCGTTATCCGCTATCCATTACTGCCTTCTTCGACTGTACTAAGTGTAAGCCTTAATTTGTGTATTCCCTATTAGAATTTTTTACCCTCTACACTATATGGTCTCTCATTTTTTCTTCCTTGGAGGTGGTGGCTGGTGGCTGCTGCAATCACATAGGGCGCATCCTCCCCTTAAGTTGGATGACTGCGTGATTTTGATTACTTGAATGTGAGTAGTCAATTTTGACTGAGTTTGCACCCATTCACTGTTAAACATTATTGCACTATGTAATGTTTTCTTCTATTTTATGGCTACGAGACAAGCTCCCCTGACCTTTTGAAAGAACATATGATACGCGGATGGGGTCAGAAAAATGTCCAAAACAACACATATCATTAAACATCAATACTAAAATAATAAAATGGAGTTTTAATAATTCACTCAATATCAAGTGATAAAACTCAATATCAAAATTAAAAATGAAACATGATGAAAAAATAGACAAGACAAGTTTTTAAGGATCCTTCAGAAAAGGTGCCAAATCAAAGTCTATATTAAGACCAAGGGTAGACAGGGTTTTGAGTACGTATATCCAGTAACTCTCACGTTTGGACAACATACTGTGAAGGATATAATATGTCTACTGAAGGAACCACTCGACCTCCATTTTGTATCCCCTCTGTTGTGTTTCTTATGTACTAAACACTGTTTTCTATTTTTTGGGTGACTGGGAAATTCCATTTGTGCGGGTTTCTACTGACCCTCGCCCACGTCTTGGGGGAGCTAGCGATTTCCCGTGGATCGGCCGAATTCGGAGGAGGCGAAACCTGGGAGAGTGGAGAGGACACGTCATTTCTGTGAAACTTGAATCAGCCAACAATAACACCACCCCAGCCGCACCTTTTGTATACTAACCCTGTACTAATTGAATAAGTTTTAGCACATAATGGATATGTCTGTAAATGATTGTCTAAGTGCTAGCCTTTGTTGTTATAAAAGAGAATAATACAGAGACTCACGACGGCAGTCCTGACTACTAGTCTGAGGAAACTGATATGTGACTCTGTGTCATTATTGGGATCCGGGGTGCGCACCCAGACTATACTAATTCGGAGCCCACATCTGAGCAGTAGAAACCCTCGGTTGAGAAGGGAACCTCATCAATACCAAGCTCCACCACCCCTGAGGAAGTGACACATGGTCACGAAACGCGTAGGGAGGAGGAGCTTAGTACAGTGCATGTGAGCCGAACAACCGCTGCGTCCATCTGAAGCTGGAGAGGTGACCCGCGCCGCGCCGCTGACGTCATCAATCGTGTGTGTCTCCGTTCCTTCCTGGCCGGATACAGGTTGCGGACGGCATCCGTTAGCGGCACCCCTTGCCCTTAAAAATTGTAAGTGTGGTTAGTGCGGCTGTTTAATTGTTATTAAAGTGTCTATGCGTAGTACACTAGTCTGCTCTGTTTTCTTTGCACATTGGCTGTTGCGGTGTATGCTGCTCCCATGAGGTTGCCATCCAGTGTAAGGAGAATCATCCGATGAACCACGTGGGGTCCGTGGATATCGAGGTGGAGAAGGAGCCTGCAACAGATTCTCTCCCCTGAACCAACAAGAATATATCTTGTAAGTGGGGATTTTCCCTTATTTTGGTTAGGGCTTTGTGGTCTAAAATACTGCGCAATTGGTGTGTCTTTGTTCTCATGTGATTACAGAAACCACCTAGAATCGATTCTCTGAGGACTATTGATTCCATTAAGAACTCTCGTTGGTGCAATTACTCATCTACCAGGACTGTTATTCCATCCAGGACTGTCTTTGGGATATGGTATTGTGGTCATCAACCTTCTAGCGCCGGGGATACTGCTTTTGTATATGTATTTTTTTAACACCTACATATTGCAGGCAACACTTTCTTATGCAGTAAGGCCGTGTTTGGAGGTGTTACATACACCGACACCTATTATATGTATATACTAGACACATACATCAAATATGGAAGTATAGTTTGTTTAACACATACACAATAGAACAACGAAGACTGAGATTACACACATTAATGTGACAAACAATGACTGTCGGTGTGTTTAGTGGGTATGCATGTTAACCCAGTGTGTGCTAAAAGCTCTGACCATAGTGGAAGCGTAAAGCGTAAACCTAGAGGGGAAAGATTTATAATGTTTTATTAAGTAAAAGGTGGCACTGTGTGATATTTATAATATGATTACACATAATACTTTCCTGCAGTTCAACGGATGTGTGCTGGATATTAATGGTGTGAGCGAGGATTGCAGACAATACATGCAAATGAGCATACACATATAATATATACATATTATATCTATATATTTAGGATTTATCATCACCAAGATATATATATATATATATATATATATATATATATATATATAGAGAGAGAGAGAGAGAGAGAGAGAGAGAGAGAGAGAGAGAGAGAGAGAGAGAGAGAGAGAGAGAGAAAGAGAGAGTATTTAAAAAAAAATGTTACTTTTTTGACACCAATGTAGATATTACTTTTGAGACGACACGTGTAGTACAGTAAGATTTCTCACCTGGTGGGAATTGTTCTGGGTAAATACCGATATCTCTGTCCCCTGGCAAACCCTCCACGACGACCGGAAGAAATTTATCACGCAGCTGCTCCTCCAATGGAGTTAGCGTTAGAGCTGCTGATGGCGGGCCACCTCCAGTGCCAGAAGCATGCATCCGTTGTGCTTGGATTTTTTTTTTTAACGTTGCCTTGATATCATCAAATCTTTTCCTACAATTGGTGCGGTCCCTGACATGATTCCCACACGCAGACACAGACAATCGGATTTGATCCCACATTTTTTTCTTCACGGCTGAACTAGTCCGTCCTTGAAATAAATACAAATAATGTTAAGTTGATATGTAAATTAATGACGAGTCAAGACAAATTCTGCTAACTGTTGAAAAAGATACATAACATGCTTGTTTAGGTTGAAGATGGGTGGCACATGATGATAACATTTACGTGGAGACATACAAAGCTAAGGAAACTAGCGTCAATGTTCAATGAACAAAATATATTTAGTTTTAGCTATTCTTATGTTCAGTGTAAACAATGAAGGATAATGTGTGTAACAATGAACAGTAAATGATAGATATTACAGATTAATAGATTTAAATGAGCACATGTGACATCAGATATGAGACAAAGTTTATGCACAATGAATGCAAACATTGACTTAGCTACTAAATGCCCATACAGATTGTCATAGTGCTCCAAAATCCCTGTGACAAGAACTCTGTTTTCCTCATCATTGAAACGAGGATTACGTGGCCGCTCCACATGTTTCTTCCGACCACTTCCAGCCACAGAGCTTGGCTGCTGCTGACTGGACTCTCCTTCTTCCAATGGAAGTGCCTCCAAAACCGATGCACCAGCAGACACCCCACCACCACCAGACACCCCACCCCCACTAGACACCCCACCACCACCAGCAATCGCACTCCCAGCAACAGCACTCTTACTCACAGCAACAGCAATTGCACTCCCAGCAACACCACTCACACTAACAGCAACACCAGTCGCACTCACAGCAACACCACTCCCCTGACTCCCACGTTCACTCAGACGCGTACTCACACGACTACCAGTACCACTCACACCAGCATCACTCCTCACACGCCTATCGGCCATACCTATAGCACTTACAAAGAACAGAAAAAAATGTTAACACAATCACACTCAACACTTACAAACTGACAAGAAAAACAAGATGTAAACAAAACAACACAGGACAAAACAATCACAATACACAGCAACTCTCTCTCTCTCAATATCAAATATGCAAATGTCCCAGCTCTGTGTGTCTCTCTCTCTCTCGCAACAACACAGAGAATGAATATAAAGAAACGCTGCCTTTAAATGGGCCGCTCAATCAAAAAAATGCTAGCATCGGCAGATTCAGAAAGAAGTTCAATTGGCGAACATAACACGCCCTCGCCATGCTCGCCGATACACCTGTGTCTGATCGGCAATTAATCGGCATAGTGGGAACAAGTGTTTTCGGCTTCCATCGGAAGAGATTTGGGCCTTCTTGCATAAGGCGAGGGAAAGTCGCCAAAATCATGCTGATAGGGAACACTTGGCGATTGCACTTTTTCAGCGCTTACTGCATGAGGCCCCTTGATCTTTTGTTTCTACTATAATTGCATACTACAGTAGTTGCATAGGTAGTGAAGTGTAATTTTTGGAAGTTACAGAGTTGTGGACATACACAGTTAGGTCCAGAAATAATTGGTGTCCTGGAACCAGATTCCATATTCTCTGTCTCCCTTTGCAGCTCATGGGATTTATTTCTCCCTAGTTCAGCTGCCTGTTATTTTCCCTGTCCCAGCAGCTAGCTGCATGTGAATAGGTAACATTATTGTTACATGTTGTTTACACAGCCTGTGTTGGTTGCCTGCAATCTCCTATTCTCCTAGCTGAGAGTGGGCTATTCCTACCCCCCAGTCCTTGCTGACAGTTAGTATAGTCTCACTTCCCTTCTAGTGTGACCCTTGCTCCTCACTTCCTTTTCACCCTGGACTCTGAGTGAGTACCTGCATGCTATTTACCCCAGCAAGGCCTTTCTGTTTTACACTGCCTTATCCTTGATACACTGCACTTCAGACAGAGAAGCACTCTCTACCTACACTACATCTGCAAGTACCTTTCTTCCTGTGATTTTTCCTCAATAAAACCAAGAAAGACAAAAGTACTTGTTGTGCTTTGAAAGAGGGAAGGCATGAGTTAAGCTTACTGGAATCATTCATACATCATTCGTGACCCTGGTTCCAGGAAAGTAAAACAGAGACCGTGTGTTGGGGAAAACACACACAGGTGCTGCTACTCAAAGACTTTATGCTAATACAGAATAGTCTCTGCACCCCAGGACAAGCAAGCAGCTTTACACTGCCAGACAGGGCAGCAGGCTTTATACAGCAAACTGCACACAGCCTTAAACAAAATGGAAACTGACACAATTTTCATAATTTAGGCTCTGTACGCCACCACAATGGATTTGAAATGAAACAACCGAGATGCAATAGAAGTGCAGACTTTCAGCTTTAATTCAAGGGGTTGAACAAAAATATCGTATGAAACATTTAGGAATTGCAACCATTTTCATACACAGTCCCCTTATCTCAGGGGCTCAAATGTAATTGGACAAATGTACACAATCATAAATAAAATTTTCATTTTTAATACTTTGTCGAGAATCCTTTGCAGGCAATAACTGCTTGAAGTCTGGAACGCATGGACATCACCAAACACTGGGTTTCCTCCTTTGTGATGCTTTGCCAGGCCTTTACAACAGCTGTCTTCAGTTGTTGTTTGTTCGTGGGTATTTCTGCCTTAAGTTTTGTCTTCAGCAAGTGAAATGCATGCTCGATCGGGTTGAGATCAGGTGATTGCCTTAAAAAATTCCTGAGTTGCTTTCGCAGTATGTTTTGGGTCATTGTCCATCTGTAAAGTTAAGCGCCATCCAATCAACTTCGCTGAATTTGGCTGAATCTGAGCAGACAATATATCCCTATGCACTTCAGAATTCATCCAGCTGCTTCTGTCACATAATCAATAAACACTAGTGACCCAGTGCCATTGTAAGCCATGCATGCCCATGCCATCACACTGCCTCCACCGTGTTTTACAGATGAAGTGGTATGCTTCGGATCATGAGCCGTTCCAAGCCTTCTCCATACTTTTTTCTTCCCATCATTCTGGTACAGGTTGATCTTAGTTTCATCTGTCCAAAGAATACTGTTCCAGAACTGGGCTGGCTTTTTTAGATATTGTTTGGCAACGTCTAATCTGGCCTTTCTATTCTTGAGGCTTATGAATGGTTTGCACCTTGTGGTGAACCCTCTGTATTTGATCTCGTGAAGTCTTCTCTTTATGATAGACTTGGATAATGATATGCCTACCTCCTGGAGAGTTTTCTTAACTTGGCTGGATGTTGTGAAGGGGTTTTTCTTCACCATGGAAAGGATCCTACGATCATCCACCACTGTTGTCTTCCGTGGACGTCCAGGCCTTTTTGTGTTGCAGAGCTCACCAGTGCGTTCTTTTTTTCTCAGAATGTACCAAACTGTTGATTTGGTCACTCCTAATGTTCTCTGATGGATTTTTGTTTGTAGCCTAAGGATGCCCTGTTTCACTTGCATTGAGAGCTCCTTTGACCGCATGTTGTGGGTTCACAGCAAAAGTTTCCAAATGCGAATGCCACACCTGGAATCAACCCCAGATCTTTTACCTGCCTAATTGATGATGAAATAATGACGGAATAGCCCACACCTGTCCATGAAAAAGCTTTTGAGTCAATTGTCCAATTACGTTTGGTCCCTTGAAAAAGAGGGGGCTACATATTAAAGAGATTTAATTCCTAAACCCTTCCTCCAATTTGGATGTGAATACCCTCAAATTAAAGCGGATAGACTGCACTTTAAGCCCATATTCATTATTTAACTGTAACTTGAATTTATTTTGATACACAGCCGAAATAACAAAACTTGTATCAGTGTCCAATTATTTCCGGACCTAACTGTATGATACAGCTGATGTTAGATGGTAGAAATGCTTGCATAATGTTAAACTATAACCATTTTCAAGTCTTTCTAGGCCCCTTTGTAGATCAAGGTGAAGGAGCGGCTCAATGAGTAAAGACACCGACTGTGTGAACTTGATTCAAATCCCGGTGTCGGCTCCTTGTGACCTTGGGCAAGTCACTTTATCTCTCTTTTTCTCGGACACCAAAAAACATAGATTGTAAGCCCTACGGGCAGGGACTGTATCTGTAAAAAAATGCTATGTTCAATGCTGCTCACCACGTACCATATTGTATTTGTGAAGCACTTGTAGTCCCATTGGGAAAAAAGCGCTATCTGAAATAAAGTTAAGATCTCCTGCACTGTTTTGTTTTTTTGGTCGCACTCTGAATTTACAGCCGGTGGGAAAGAAAGTGTTAAATTGGCTGTCTGCCTAGGGTGACCACCCGTCCCCCTTTTGCCGGTACAGTCCCGGTTTTTCGGGAGCTGTACCGTTTTTCTGTGTGTACCGGAAATGTCCCGGAATTTCCACAATGTGTCCCCGTTTTTTTTTTTTTGGTCGCCGGCGGTGCGCGAGTGATTAGCTGCGGTGCGCTGTGCGCTGTGCGTGAGTCTGCGGCGGCGGCGCGGAGGAGGAGACTGCAGCAGCCCCGCTGGTAAGTATTTTTTTTTTTTTAATGCCTCCCCCCCCCTCGGCAGTTTCCTACCTTGTTGGCCAATCCCCTGTATTCCGGCATTAAGCCCCGCCCCCGGCAACATCCTTCACCAAGGACCGGCATGTAGAATGGATGGAAGGGCGCCGTGGGGTGGGGTTTAAGGCCAGCATGCCTGGGGGCGGGGGGCAGGACCAACTTGCCTGGGGGCGGGGCTTCCGCTTCCTGCGGCAGAGCACACGTGGTGTGCGTCTCTGCCCGCTCCTGGCTCTTCTGCGCGGTGTCTCCCCCCCTCTGCCCGCCCGGGGGGATAGGAGGTGGGGTTTTGATCCTTTGCCTCCTGTCCTGGCGCTCCCTTCCCCCCCTTGTCCCCTTGGTTCGGGAGATGGGCGCGGGGGCGGGCAGTGGTGGCTGCGCGGTGTTCCCCCATTCTGCCCCGGGAACCCGTGGCTGCCCGCCGGGGGACGGGGGACGACAGTTTACCTTTGCGTCCCGGCGCTCCTATCTCCCCCCCCCTTGGTGCGGGAGATGGGCGCGGGGGTGGGTGCAGGGGGAGGCGGAGAGCCACCTGCTCGTGGCTGCCTCTGTCTGTACTCCAGTGTGTGTGTGTACCAGTGTGTGTGTACCAGTGTGTGTGTACCAGTGTGCGTGTACCAGTGTGTGTGTGTACCAGTGTGTGTGTGTGTACCAGTGTGTGTGTGTGCGTACCAGTGTGTGTGTGTGTGTGTACCAGTGTGTGTGTGTGTACCAGTGTGTGTGTGTGTGTACCAGTGTGTGTGTGTGTGTGTGTGTGTGTGTGTACCAGTGTGTATGTGTGTGTACCAGTGTGTGTGTATACCTGTGTGTGTACCAGTGTGTGTGTGTGTGTGTGTGTACCAGTGTGTGTGTGTGTGTGTGTGTACCAGTGTGTGTGTGTGTGTGTGTGTGTGTACCAGTGTGTGTGTGTGTGTGTGTGTGTGTGTGTGTGTGTACCAGTGTGTGTGTACCAGTGTGTGTGTGTGTACCAGTGTGTGTGTATACCAGTGTGTGTGTGTGTGTACCAGTGTGTGTGTGTGTGTGTGTACCAGTGTGTGTGTGTGTGTGTGTGTGTGTTTGTGTGTGTGTGTGTGTGTGTGTGTGTGTGTGTGTGTGTGTGTGTGTACCAGTGTGTGTGTGTGTGTGTGTGTGTGTGTGTGTGTGTGTATGTACCAGTGTGTGTGTACCAGTGTGTGTGTGTGTGTGTATACCAGTGTGTGTGTGTGTACCAGTGTGTGTGTGTGTGTGTGTGTGTGTGTGTGTACCAGTGTGTACCAGTGTGTGTGTGTGTGTACCAGTGTGTGTGTGTACCAGTGTGTGTGTGTGTACCAGTGTGTTTGTGTACCAGTGTGTGTGTGTGTGTGTGTGTGTGTGTACCCGTGTCTGTGTCTCCCTCTCTCTCCCCCTCTGTCCCTCTCCCTCTCTGTCTTTCTCCCTCTCTGTCCCTCTCTCTCTGTCTCTCTCACCCTCTGTCTCTCTCACCCTCTGTCTCTCTCACCCTCTGTCTCTCTCACCCTCTGTCTCTCTCACCCTCTGTCTCTCTCACCCTCTCTCTGTCACACTCTCTCTCTCTGTCAACCTCTCTCTCTCTGTCACCCGCTCTCTCTCTGTCACCCGCTCTCTCTCTGTCACCCTCTCTCTCTCTGTCACCCTCTCTCTCTCTCTCTGTCACCCTCTCTCTCTCTCTCTGTCACCCTCTCTCTCTCTCTCTGTCACCCTCTCTCTCTCTCTCTGTCACCCTCTCTCTCTCTCTCTGTCACCCTCTCTCTCTCTCTCTGTCACCCTCTCTCTCTCTCTGTCACCCTCTCTCTCTCTCTGTCACCCTCTCTCTCTCTCTGTCACCCTCTCTCTCTCCCTGTCACCCTCTCTCTCTGTCACTCTCTCTCTCTCTCTGACACCCTCTCTCTGTCACCCTCTCTCTCTCTGTCACCCTCTCTCTCTCTCTGTCACCCTCTCTCTCTCTCTGTCACCCTCTCTCTCTCTCTCTGTCACCCTCTCTCTCTCCCTGTCACCCTCTCTCTCTCCCCGTCACCCTCTCTCTCTGTCACTCTCTCTCTGTCACCCTCTCTCTGTCACCCTCTCTCTGTCACCCTCTCTCTGTCACCCTCTCTCTGTCACCCACTCTCTGTCACCCACTCTCTGTCACCCACTCTCTGTCACCCACTCTCTGTCACCCACTCTCTGTCACCCTCTCTCTGTCACCCTCTCTCTGTCACCCTCTCTCTGTCACCCTCTCTCTGTCACCCTCCCTCTTTCACCCTCTCTCTGTCACCCTCTCTCTCTGTCACCCTCTCTCTCTGTCTCTCTCTCTCTCTCCCTCTCTCTCTCTCTCTCTCTCTCTCTCTCTCTCTCACCCTTTCTGTCTCTCTCACCCTTTCTGTCTCTCTCACCCTTTCTGTCTCTCTCACCCTTTCTGTCTCTCTCACCCTTTCTGTCTCTCTCATCCTTTCTGTCTCTCTCACCCTTTCTGTCTCTCTCACCCTCTGTCTCTCTCACCCTCTGTCTCTCTCACCCTCTGTCTCTCTCACCCTCTCTCTGTCTCTCTCACCCTCTCACCCTCTCTCTCTCCCTCTCTCTCTCACCCTCTCTCTCTCACCCTCTCTCTCTCACCCTCTCTCTGTCTCTCTCACCCTCTCTCTGTCTCTCTCACCCTCTCTCGCTCTCTCACCCTCTCTCTCTCACCCTCTCTCTCTCACCCTCTCTCTCTCTTTCTCACCCTCTCACCCTCTCTGTCTCTCTCACCCTCTCTCTCTCACCCTCTCTCTCTCTCTCACCCTCTCTATCTCACCCTCTCTCTCTCACCCACTCTCTCTCACCCACTCTCTCTCACCCACTCTCTCTCTCACCCACTCTCTCTCTCTCACCCACTCTCTCTCTCTCTCTCTCTCTCTCTCTCTCTCACCCTCTCTCTCTCTCTCTCACCATCTCTCCCTGTCTCTCTCACCCTCTCTCTCTGTCTCTCTCACCCTCTCTCTCTCTGTCTCTCTCACCCTCTCTCTCTCTCTGTCTCTCTCACCCGCTCTCTGTCTCTCACCCTCTCTCTCTGTCTCTCTCACCCTCTCTCTCTCTCTGTCTCTCTCACCCTCTCTCTCTCTCTCTGTCTCTTTCACCCTCTCTCTCTCTCTCTCTCACCCTCTCTCTCTCTCTGTCTCTCTCACCCTCTCTCTCTCTCTGTCTCTCTCACCCTCTCTCTCTCTCTGTCTCTCTCACCCTCTCTCTGTCTCTGTCTCTCTCACCCTCTCTCTGTCTCTCACCCTCTCTCTCTCTCTGTCTCTCTCACCCTCTCCTTCTCTGTCTCTCTCACCCTCTCTCTCTCTGTCTCCCTCACCCTCTCTGTCTCTCTCACCCTCTCTCTCTGTCTCTCTCACCCTCTCTCTCTGTCTCTCTCACCCTCCCTGTCTTATCTTAACTGCCGTATACCTACACCGAAGTAACCTACCCTTCTTTCTTCCAGATCTGACTCAAGTTTCACACGGGAGACCTCGGAAGACAGGTAAGGAACACCTCCCCTCCAGTAAAATACCTTGAGGGACTGCGGATCAGGTAAGATCCCAGGCGGGATTGCTGCTTTAGAAATTGTGAAGAGGCGGCGTCCTGACACTACACTGGTTAAGGGGTTCAGAGTCATTCACATCTGGGTTTTTTTTGTTCGATTAGTGAGGTCAACACACACACACACACAACTATGTAACAAGGACTAATGGTAGTAAGTATAAGTGTACTACAATAAATAAACTGTTATGTAAAAAAAAAAAATGTCCCGGTTTTTCATTTTCAAAATCTAGTCACCCTATGTCTGCCCCTCTCCTTTTCCTCCCTTTCAATATATTCTCTCCCCTCTGATGGCTGGACAATAATCCCTTGCATTAGGAACTCCCATTGAGTGAGGGTTTTAATTAAGCGTCTCTCAAGGACTGGAATCTTTCTGTCACGAGCAGTAGTGTCGTGTAGTAAGGTATATTAGTTTTTACAGGAAAGTGAAAGCACTCATAAAGTATCACACCTCCTCTGCTGATATTACCAAATGTTTATTTATTTAGCCAGGCGTTTCTCTACCAGTGATGGGGTAAAACCATGTTTAACAGGTTGTCATATGTAGATAGAAGGCAGAGAACGCCTGGCACCATGATCAATACCCCAGGGAACGCAGTTTCTAAAGCCTTTGAAATTAGATCGGGTCTGCAAAATTCACAAAAGACAATATAGTGCAGATGTGGGAAGTATCTTCCTAAAAAATGTACAATGTACATGAATAATCCCCACTTATTTTATGTTTTTTTATCCCCTAAAAATAAAACTGCAGAAACATTTTACAAGATGATCTACCATTATGGTGACAATGGTTGCATAACCATTAATGCATTTACGTATCTGTATATGTTTATATATAAATAAAGTCCAGGGTACAGGCGCTCCCCAAAAAGATTTATTGTAGTCCAATGTTTCGGCTCATTCTGGAGCCTTAAGGCTCCACAGCGAGTCGAAACATTGGACTACAATAAAGTTTCTACTGTATTTGGGGAGCGCCTATCCCTTGGACTTTATTTATGTAACAGCAGCCTTGTGTACTGCTTTACAGAGAACACCTTACTGCTATTTTTTTGGTGGCGTGTCTATAATATTATATATTATAAAGATGCCAAGTCTCTACATATATGTTTGCAGAGTTTGCAACGTGTGTTGTGTGAACTCTGCAAACATATATGCCAAGATCCCACAGCCAGTCACAACCATGGAACACTCAATGTTAAAGGATCATACTGCTGCACATCCAGGAATGTGGTTTATATGATTCAATGCAACAAATGTGACCAAGGATACTACATTGGGGAAACCAGCCAAAAGCTTCAAGGCAGAATGAATATGCACAGACACTCTATACAACACCACGAAGAATGAAGATACTGCTCACCAGCGGGACATCATTTCTCACAACCAGATAATTTCAGAAATTATTTAAAAATCAAAATCCTCAATGGAATGTTTAAATGCACCCAAGAACAGAAAACATTTGAACTCAGATTGATAAGACTCTTTGACACTAAAACAAGAGAACTTAATGCGGATATGGGGTTTCTCACACACTATCACAATTATTTGTAATTATCCTGTCTGCTTCTCTGCCAATGTTCTTATCCACACCTCCCCCCCCCCACCATGCAGTTATTTGTCACCTTCTTCAAACATCCCTTTCTCACCAACCTTATCTAAATCTCTCTTTTATTCTGCTTTCCAAACCAGTTTTAGCTATAGATATCTTTGTAAACCAGAATTGCTGACCTGCCGAAGAGAGAACTCTCGAAAGCTTGTCCTATGACATAAATTGTTATTCCAAATAAAAAAAGGTATCACCTAATACTGAAGTACTCAATTATTCTGCACTATCACAACTGGACTAACACGGCTATTTCTGTTTTATATATATACACACACATATGGTTATTGCAGTGAGGCTGCTGATCTACATGAGCTCTCTTGGTAATTCCGTGTGGTTGACGTGGACTGTTGGCAGTTACAATCTATTTCAAGAACTTGGGCGGCAGCAATTGCCCAACCGCTTCCCTTTCTGCACTAAAATAAACCTCTTTCACCCTCACCTCCTCCCCTCCAATACTCCCTGCTCTCCTGCTCTCCACACCCTCTGCACCTATTCATTGCTGAAGCTTTTGAAGACCTGGGATTTGGTTAACCCTGTTCACTGCTGAATCGGTGCAGGGATCACTACTGCACAATGTGCATGAGAAATGGCAGGGTAGCCGGAACTATTATTTGGGATGGGGATATTGCACGTACAAAAATCAGTACCATACATTACCATAATGTACACATGTATAAATCAGGGGGGGAGGGGGCTCTAGCACCCCACACACCTCAACTTCCAGACCCCATGGGTATTGTGCCTCAGACTCGCTGGACCACTGGGAGAGATTATGCTGGGTACAATGAGATAGTTGTGGGAGGTCCCAGAGGAATGTAGGGAAAGTTGTGTGATCTGTATGTCTACATATAATCGGGGGAGAGGGAGAGATGAGAATGGGATCTGGTTGGTGAGGCTATGATGCTGCAATCGTCATTCTTATTCAAGCCAAGTGTTTAATATATACATATACACATATATATATCTTTATTTATATAGCGCCATTAATGTACATAGCGCTTTTTCGTTTATACATTTTTACATTATGGTAATCTATGTATGTTGCCAAGTTTGTACACCACGCCTACCCCAAAAATGGTTACAGCACTAATATTATAGTTATATATATCAAATAGTAACATATTTGCTATATATGCATAGGTGTAAATTAACACACACACACACACACACACACACACACACATTACACACAAAAACAAAATACTCAATACCGTTCAGTGGCTAATGAAATGCTTTTATTTGTGCGAGCTTTCGAGATACACTATTCTCTTCTTCGGCGATGTTACCTCTATATATATATATATATACATACACATACACACACACATATATGCAGATACTGCTGCGGCTGAGTTTATTCGAGCATTTGCCCGTTCTCGGCCGCAGCAGTAACCTGGCGCGCGCCGGAGGGTGCCGGGCGCGCGCCGAAGCCTCGCAGGAGAGGCCCGCCGATCGGGGCTTCCCCCTCTCCTTACCGAGTCCGCCGGGTCCCCCGGAACGTCCCGCCGCCGTCCTCACATCCACGCGACACCAGGGCTCCCTCGGGGAGCCCTGGGCACGCGTACAGGCGGCACAGGCACCCGATGATGCACGCTGAGGGAGTGCGGCTCGCAAGCCGGGACATTTCCCGGCTTGCGGAATGAGCCGCACTCGGATAAAATGTGCCGCCTGTGTATATATACAAACACATTTATATGCATATTCTATTTATATGCACATCCTTGCAATACACCCTCATATGTTCGCATAGCAACTGCCACCCTTGAGTGTGTCATTATTATTGTATCTGGAGCCCATCTCCTATATTTAATGGCCACCATTGTTCACTATACATTATACATATACCTATTTAGCTTGTGCTTGCACGCTTAGTTTACCTGCTGAGGAGGCTCGCAGTGTTTGCAGGCCATGCTCGCTGCCTGGCCGGGCATGTGAAGGAGCCTCCCATAGAAGCCGTCTATCAGCAGCCAGTCCGACCTGCCACTGATGTGCGATCAGCAGCACATCACCCCCGCCAGGCACCATCCATCACCACTGCCATGCGGCGGCACACTCCGCGTAACCCCTGCACTGCTGCGGGAGCCGCTGGCGCCCTCACACCCACCAGCAGCAGGCTACTCCGTGCAGGCACTGCACGGGTTACTGAGGGGCGGGGACAGGCACCGCACGGGTTACTGAGGGGCGGGGACAGGCACCGCACGGGTTACTGAGGGGCAGGGGAACAGGCACCGCACGGGTTACAGAGGGGCGGGGACAGGCACCGCACGGGTTACTGAGGGGCGGGGACAGGCACCGCACGGGTCACTGAGGGGCGGGGACAGGCACCGCACGGGTTACCGAGAGGCGTGGACAGGCACCGCACGGGTTACTGAGGGGCGGGGACAGGCACCGCACGGGTCACTGAGGGGCGGGGACAGGCACCGCACAGGTTACTGAGAGGCGTGGACAGCCACCGCACGGGTTACTGAGGGGCGGGGACAGGCACCGCACGGGTTACTGAGGGGCGGGGACAGGGACCGCACGGGTTACTGAGGGGTGGGGACAGGCACGGCACGGGTTACTGAGGGGCGGGGACAGGCACCGCATGGGTTACTGAGGGGCGGGGACAGGCACCGCACGGGTTACTCAGAGGCGGGGGCAGGCACCGCACGGGTTACTGAGGGGCGGGGACAGGCACCGCACGGGTTACTGAGGGGCGGGGACAGGGACTGCACGGGTTACTGAGGGGCGGGGACAGGCACCGCACGGGTTACTGAGGGGCGGGGACAGGCACCGCACGGGTTACTGAGGGGCGGGACAGGGACCGCACGGGTTACTGAGGGGCGGGGACAGGCACCGCACGGGTTACTGAGGGGCAGGGACTGGCACCGTACGGGTTACTGAGGGGCGGGGACAGGCACCGCACGGGTTACTGAGGGGCGGGGACAGGGACCGCACGGGTTACTGAGGGGCGGGGACAGGCACCGCATGGGTTACTGAGGGGCGGGGTTACTGAGGGGCGGGGACAGGGACCGCACGGGTTACTGAGGGGCGGGGACAGGGACCGCATGGGTTACTGAGGGGCGGGGACAGGGACCGCATGGGTTACTGAGGGGCGGGGATAGGGACCGCACGGGTTACTGAGGGGCGGGGACAGGCACCGCATGGGTTACTGAGGGGCGGGGACAGGCACCGCACGGGTTACTGAGGGGCGGGGACAGGCACCGCACGGGTTACTGAGGGGCGGGGACGGGGACCACACGGGTTACTGAGGGGCGGGGACAGGCACCGCACGGGTTACTGAGGGGCGGGAACAGGCACCGCATGGGTTAGTGAGGGGCGGGGACAGGCACCGCACGGGTTACTGAGGGGCGGGGACAGGCACCGCACGGGTTACAGAGGGGCGGGGACAGGCACCGCACGGGTTACTGAGGGGCGGGGACAGGGACCGCACGGGTTACTGAGGGGCGGGGACAGGCACCGCACGGGTTACTGAGGGGCGGGGACAGGCACCGCATGGGTTACTGAGGGGCGGGGACAGGGAACGCACGGGTTACTGAGGGGCAGGGACAGGCACCGCATGGGTTACTGAGGGGCGGGGACAGGGACCGCACGGGTTACTGAGGGGCAGGGACAGGCACCGCACGAGTTACTGAGGGGCGGGGACAGGCACCGCACGGGTTATTGAGGGGCGGGGACAGGCACCGCACGGGTTACTGAGGGGCGGGGACAGGGTCCGCACGGGTTACTGAGGGGCAGGGACAGGCACCGCACGGGTTACTGAGGGGCGGGGACAGGCACCGCACGGGTTACTAAGGGGCAGGGAAAGGGAACGCACGGGTTACTGAGGGGCATGGACAGGCACCGCATGGGTTACTGAGGGGCGGGGACAGGGACCGCACGGGTTACTGAGGGGCGGGGACAGGCACCGCACGGGTTACTGAGAGGCGGGGACAGGCACCGCACGGGTTAGGCTGCGGCCCTGCTGCCGCTGAGCTCGCTCATGCTTGGAGAGTGGTGATGTCACCAGCTCACCAAGCATGAGTGATTGCTGTCCTGCAACATTTTTAGAGCAGGAGTGAGGGGGCGTGGCTATTAGGGGAGGGGGCGTGTCATTAGCTGAATAGGGGCTGTGTGTGTGTGTGTGTATGTCCATTTTCTCTCTACCCCCTTCCCTCATCTCTCCCTTCTCTCTTTCCCCATTGCTCTCTCTCCCCCCATTGCTCTCTCTCTCTCCCCCCCATTGCTCTCTCTCTCTCTCTCCACCCCCCCCATTGCTCTCTCTCTCTCCCCCCCACTGCTCTCTCTCTGTCCCCCCCATTGCTCTCTTTCTGTCCCCCCATTGCTCTCTCTCTCCCGCCATTGCTCTCTCTCTCCCCCCCCCGTTGCTCTTTCTCTCTCCCCTCCAATTGCTCTTTCTCTCTCCCCTCCAATTGCTCTCACTCTCTCCCCCTATTTCTCTCTCTCCTCCCCCATTGCCCTCTCTCTCTCTCACCCCCATTGCTCTCTATCTCTCTCTCTCCTCCCCCATTGCTCTCTCTCTCTCCACCCCATTGCTCTCTCTCCCCCCATTGCTCTCTCTCTCTCTCTCCTCCATTGCTCTCTCTCTGTCCCCCCAATTGCTCTCTCTCTCTCCCCCCATATTGCTCTCTCTCTCCCCCCCCATTGCTCTCTCTCTCCCCCCATTGCTCTCTCTCTCCCCCCCATTGCTCTCTCTCTCTCCCCCCATTGCTCTATCTCTCCCCCCATTGCTCTCTCTCTCTCCCCCCATTGCTCTCTCTCCCCCCGATTGCTCTCTCTCCCCCCATTGCTCTCTCTCCCCCCCATTGCTCTCTCTCTCCCCCCATTGCTCTCTCTCTCCCCCCCCATTGCTCTCTCTCTCCCCCCCATTGCTCTCTCTCTCCCCCCCCCATTGCTCTCTCTCTCCCCCCATTGCTCTCTCTCTCCCCCCCATTGCTCTCTCTCTCTCCCCCAGCAGTCCGTTTTGCCCCTCACCCACCCACTCCACACACCACAGCAGTCTGTTTTGCCCCTCACCCACCCCACAAACCACAGCAGTCCGTTTTGCCCCTCACCCACCAACCCCACACACCACAGCAGTCCGTTTTGCACCTCACCCACCCACCCCACAGCATTCCGTTTTGCCCCTCACCCCCCCCCCCCCACACCACAGCAGTCCGTTTTGCCCCTCAACCACCCACCCCACACCCCACAGCAGTCCGTTTTGCCCCTCACCCACCCACCCCACACACCACAGCAGTCCGTTTTGCCCCTCACCCCCCCCCCCCACACACACCACAGCAGTCCATTTTGCCCCTCACCCACCCATCCCACACACCACAGCAGTCCGTTTTGCCTCTCACCCACCCACACCACAGCAGTCCGTTTTGCCCCTCACCCACCCCACACACCACAGCAGTCCGTTTTGCCCCTCACCCACCCCCCCCCCCAACACCACAGCAGTCCGTTTTGCCCATCACCCACCCCCCACACACACCACAGCAGTCCGTTTTGCCCCTCACCCACCAACCCCAAACACCACAGCAGTCTGTTTTGCCCCTCACCCCCCCCCCCACCCACACACCACAGCAGTCCGTTTTGCCCCTCACCACCCACCCCACACACCACAGCAGTCCGTTTTGCCCCTCACCCACAAACCCCACAGCAGTCCGTTTTGCCCCTTACCCACCCACCCCACACATCACAGCAGTCAGTTTTGCCCCTCACCCAGCCACCCCACACACCACAGCAGTCCGTTTTGCCACTCACCCACCCACCCACCCCACACATCACAGCAGTCCGTTTTGCCCCTCACCACCCACCCCACACACCACAGCAGTCCGTTTTGCCCCTCACCCACCCACCCCACAGCAGTCCGTTTTGCCCCTCACCCACCCACCCCACACACCACAGCAGTCCGTTTTGCCCCTCACCCACCAACCCCACACACCACAGCAGTCCGTTTTGCCCCTCACTCACCCACCCCACAGCAGTCCGTTTTGCCCCTCAACCACCACCCCCCCCACACACCACAGCAGTCCGTTTTTCCCCTCAACCACCCACCCCACACACCACAGCAGTCCGTTTTGCCCCTCACCCACCCACCCCACACACCACAGCAGTCCGTTTTGCCCCTCAACACACACAACAGCAGTCCGTTTTACTTCTCAACCACCCACCCCACAGCAGTCCGTTTTGCCCCTCACCCCCCCCACCCACACACCACAGCAGTCCGTTTTGCCCCTCACCACCCACCAAACACACCACAGCAGTCCGTTTTGCCCCTCACCCACAAACCCCACAGCAGTCGTTTTGCCCCTCACCCACCCACCCCACACATCACAGCAGTCCGTTTTGCCCCTCACCCAGCCACCCCACACACCACAACAGTCCGTTTTGCCACTCACCCACCCACCCCACACATCACAGCAGTCCGTTTTGCCCCTCACCACCCACCCCACACACCACAGCAGTCCGTTTTGCCCCTCACCCACCCACCCCACAGCAGTCCGTTTTGCCCCTCACCCACCCACCCCACACACCACAGCAGTCCGTTTTGCCCCTCACCCACCAACCCCACACACCACAGCAGTCCGTTTTGCCCCTCACTCACCCACCCCACAGCAGTCCGTTTTGCCCCTCAACCACCACCCCCCCACACACCACAGCAGTCCGTTTTTCCCCTCAACCACCCACCCCACACACCACAGCAGTCCGTTTTGCCCCTCACCCACCCACCCCACACACCACAGCAGTCCGTTTTGCCCCTCAACACACACAACAGCAGTCCGTTTTACTTCTCAACCACCCACCCCACACACCACAGCAGTCCGTTTTGCCCCTCACCCACCAACCCCACACACCACAGCAGTCCGTTTTGCCCCTCTCCCACCCATCCCACACACCACAGCAGTCTGTTTTGCCTCTCACCCACCCACACCACAGCAGTCCGTTTTGCCCCTCACCCACCCCATACACCACAGCAGTCCGTTTTGCCCCTCACCCACCCATCCCCCCCCAACACCACAGCAGTCCGTTTTGCCCATCACCCACCCCCCAAACACCACAGCAGTCCGTTTTGCCCATCACCCACCCCCCACACACACCACAGCAGTCCGTTTTGCCCCTCACCCACCAACCCCAAACACCACAGCAGTCTGTTTTGCCCCTCACCCCCCCACCCACACACCACAGCAGTCCGTTTTGCCCCTCACCACCCACCCCACACACCACAGCAGTCCGTTTTGCCCCTCACCCACAAACCCCACAGCAGTCCGTTTTGCCCCTCACCCACCCACCCCACACATCACAGCAGTCCGTTTTGCCCCTCACCCAGCCACCCCACACACCACAGCAGTCCGTTTTGCCACTCACCCACCCACCCCACACATCACAGCAGTCCGTTTTGCCCCTCACCCACCAACCCCACACACCACAGCAGTCCGTTTTTCCCCTCACCCACCCACCCCACAGCAGTCCGTTTTGCCCCTCACCCACGGGGACAGGAACCGCACGGGTTACTGAGAGGCGGGGACAGGCACCGCACGTGTTACTGAGGTGCGGGGACAGGAACCGCACGGGTTACTGAGGGGCGGGGACAGGCACCGCACGGGTTACTGAGGGGCGGGGACAGGCACCGCACGTGTTACTGAAGGGTGGGGACAGGCACCGCACGGGTTAATGAGGTGTGGGGACAGGCACCGCACGTGTTACTGAGGGGAGGGGGAACAGGGACCGCACGGGTTACTGAGGGGCGGGTACAAAGACCGCACGGGTTACTGAGGGGCGGGGACAGGGACCGCACGGGTTACTGAGGGGCGGGGACAGGCACCGCACGGGTTACTGAGGGGCGGGGACAGGCACCGTACGGGTTACTGAGGGGCGGGGACAGGGACCGCACGGGTTACTGAGGGGCGGGGACAGGGACCGCACGTGTTACTGAGGGGCGGGGACAGGCACCGCACGGGTTAATGAGGTGCGGGGACAGGCACCGCACGGGTTACTGAGGGGCGGGGACAGGCACTGCACGGGTTACTGAGGGGCGGGGACAGGCACCGCACGGGTATAGGTATAAGACGGGTTGGGTGCTGGTAACCACCAGGGATGAAGTAGAATCCGCAGTTAGCTGTTGGTTAAACGAGGGGGCCGTAACGGTAATAGAGAATAGCACCCCTCCCCCCAAATAGAAATAACAGGCTAAATCCAGAAATAAGTGTCAATGTACAATAATGTGCTGTCTATAACTAAACTTACTGACTAATAATGTGCTTTAAATAATGTCCCATTCAATAAAGAGTAAGTTTAATTAACCAATGTGAGTGTATTCCAGGAGGATTGGATCTAGTAATAGGAGAATTTGCAGCCTGTAAATTGGACACACCACAGGCAAAATTATAGATAAAAAAACAAACAAAAAATATATATATATATATATACACACACACACCCTTATCGTTTTTATGGGAGTGCTGTTGGGGTGTTTTTGACTATAAAAGAGCAAACGTTTCAAAGATTTACCATACTATACAATATATAATTTTAAAATGACATTGGCAAAACAGTAATGACATCAGCAACCTAATACCATCTACTAAAACGAAATAAAGGCATAAATTCTAACAACAATATCCTGTCTCTTGCCAAATGTTATATTCTGCATGAGACCAACAGGCATGAAATATTAATAATTAACAGTGTGAAATTGATTAAGCAGTTGGAGGGAGTCACAGATTAATTAAAGATCTGGCTTCATTCCCTCCCCCCACATTTTTTTCCCTCCTTAAATCCATCTCGCCCTCCCCGAGACAAGAAAACAAAGTGAAATTGGCTCTTGTGGTTCATGGTTGTGTGTGATAGAGCGTGTCAAATAGGTACAGATCAGCCCAGCTTACTCTGCCTTCCCTGCCAGGCAGCCAACGCAAGCCCAAAAGGCACATGCAGCACTGATCACATTTTTAACCATTGCAAATGAGAATCAATCGGTGACAAGGTAGCGAGAGGAAAGGCAGGATATTGTATTAGTGTGTGGATAGGTGCCTACTATACTACATGTTTCCCTCTCATACAAAAATGACCTCAGTAACTGTGCAACAAAATCGCAAGCTTCGGTCTATTTAAAATAAGACCTTAAAAGAAAAATCCATGCAATATCCTACATGCGTTTTTGTTTTTTTAATCAGTTCTGTAGTATTATACTACGTTTTTTTGTTTTTTTAATTGCCATTTATGCTATTTTTGTTTTAGCCCACTTCCCCAGCAGTACAAGACCTTTGCAACACTGTTTGTGATAATTTGTTGCCAATTTTCCCAGCAGTTTGAGCTGCACACTGTAACAACAGATAATGTTACTATAGTGATATAAGAATAGATTGTAGCTGCTGAGTTACACTGACTGAAGGATTGATTGCAACTGAAAGGTAGCCATGTGGTGAACAGGAGTACACAGAGCGCAAGAACTCCTCTCGTGAGTAAATGGAAATTCACAGGAATCAGATCAACATGTATTAAAAGAAAAAAGAAAAGATCATGGTACAATACAGTTTAATTAACAAAAAAATCCTTTGAGCAGTGAGCTCCAGTACACTCACATGCTCCAGGATCATTAAAAGCAGTTTAACAAACTCAGGGTTAGGAGCGACGCCCGCAATACAGCAAACACAGCTCACACGAATTCTCTGCTGATCGACCACCGGAGAACAGATTTTTTTGTTCGGCGAGTAGATTTTTTGGTGATTTGTCGACATGTTCTTAAAGCGGCAAAAACATCAGGCATAAATGTGACAATGTAAAAGAAAATTGTGAAAAATGTTGCGATGCACATTTTTAGACATTCACACATCTCTAATTGCTGAAGTCAATGTGCAATAGATATGTATAGATTTTAAAGGAAAAACTCACATTCCTCGACCAGAAAGGCAGAAGATATAAAAAGTAACATTATTACCAAACTTTACGTGACAATATTTGCAAACCAAAAGAGATGTTTACATGTATTGTACATATCATATTATACATACAGTATATATATATATTCAGATTTTGCATTTATTACAAAAATGTGAACTGTTAAGCCTATCACTGCTGCTAATTCATTTAGTTCCTTTGTGTTACTGCATCTTTAAGAGAACTGGGAGGTTAACGCTCATGTAACCCTTTAATTACTAGATGGACCAATTAATCAATGCTGACACAATTAACCTCACTCAATATGTTGAATGTGGGACAACCATAGGGGTGGAAGGAACTGAGTCTATTAAATCAGACATAATGTTATCAGTGAGGCACAAAATGCTAGGACAATAGTCAATAAATAAATCAGTTCTGAAGTATTAGAGTATAGGGATTGTTTTATTTTAATTCAACTCATTGCCATTTTGAATGAGTTGTAAAGCATCCTTTGATTTGTATAGCAGGTTTAAGCCCACCTCCCCAGCAGCGCAACATCTTTGTGATAATTTGATGCCAAAGTTCCTTGCAGTTTGAACTGTAAACTTTAACAATAGATAATGTTACCTTGGTATTATCAGGGTACATTGTAGCTGCTGAGTTACACTTACGGAAACAGCCAATACTGTATGTTAAGTGCACAGAATCAGGATTTGTACACATTTATAACACGGGCCATCGGTGCGCGGCCAACACTGGAAGTTGGGTCCCATCAAAATTCAGCATCAGGCTACCGGGCCTCTGATTGCCACCTGGCTCCAGCTCTCCCCAGCTGTTGCGGGCCTCTCTCACTCTAGTGAGTGCCAGAAGCTATGCCCGCAGCCACCCCCCCCCCCCCCCTGATGCACACCAGAAGCTGGGCCCACGGCCTGCCTCCACCTCCGATGTATGCTGGAAGCTGGGCCCACATGAAAGTGTGCAGCACCAGAGGTCTGACTGAACCCTCTCTTTCAAAGGTAAGATTTGTGTTTTATATTGTATTTTTTGGGGGGTGGGGGTATTGTATTTTGTGTTTTTTTTTTAATTTTATTTTTTGGGAGGGGGGGTTATTGTGTGTGTGATTATTATTATGTAGGTGTGGGAGGGCGATATTGTATGGGGGTGTGTGTGTCTGTGCATTGTGTGTGGGGGTGTTGTATTTTGTGTGTGGGGTGGGAGGGAGGCTATTGTAATGTATTGTGTATGTGTGGGGGGGTTAATGTATTGTGTGTTGGGATTATTGTATGTGCGGGATTGTGTGTGTATATGTGTGTGGGTTATTGTATTGTGGGGGGCGGGAAGTGTGTGTGGCAAAGGGGGGAAGTGTGGAGTGAAAAGGGGGGGTTGAGGGAGTGGGATTGAGTGAGGGGGGAGTCATTGAGTGATAGCTGTGGGGCGGAGAGAGGGGAATTGAGGAAGAGAGAGAGAGGGGGAGAGAAATACATGAGAGGGGTGTAAGAGTGAGGAGGTGTAAAAGAGTGAAAGTGGGGCTTGCAAGGCAGCCAACACATGGAGGGGGCAATGGAAACTCTTGTCCTTGCCCCCGCGAAAGCTGTCGGCAGCCATAGGAGAACCAAACGATTGCTGCTTGAAGCTGAAGTAGCTAGTAGCTCAGGGGAAATGTTAATAAATATGTCTTCATTGAAAGAGTAATAGACTCGGTTGTCAAAAGGGTGTAGAAGAAGTAGGACTGCTGGTACTGCCTGGCAAGAAAACAAATACATCTGTATTTGTTAAATACAGGGCAAAAACCTAGTTGGGCCATATACATATTAGAAATAATACAATATTTTTTTGCTCCCAAAGCAGAAAGGCTTCCAAAAAATACAACAATGTTTCGTTAAAGAAAAATTTAGAACTGTAAGTATGTAAATAACAAAAGAGTGGTACTGTGGGGTTGCAAATGCAAATAAAAAAAAGTTGTAGTTGTTTTATTGCCCATTAGCTTTGCACTTATGTCACGGAGTAGATTAACTGGCGATGCACTTTTTTAACGCAGGCTTTGCTGAGAAAGCTTTGTAAAAACAGCAAGCATAAGCTTATAGGCAGGGGCGCCAACGGTGGGTTTGCCGGGGTTGGCGTCCCGGTTCCGGTGAGTCAGGGGGCACGGCCGCCCGAGCTGTCGGGCTGAGCCTGAAAATCAATGCGGTTCAGCTCTGGAGACCTCCTGCTTCAGTATACTGTTATTAAAATATAAATAAAAACACTGTGATTGCCTGTGAGAGCTGTGCAGGGAGAAGCGGCTCTCTGTGCAGCTCTTACAGACTGCGGCCAGACCGCAAGGGGTAGAACTTTCAAGAGAGGCTGAGATATCATCACTGCTGTCCCGTACGGTATTGGCATTTTCCTACCTTGTGGTTTGAGATGCTTTCAGGTTCTTTCTGAATACCGTGATAACACAAATGACAAACCATTCGGTGGGAATATGCCAAACAGTTTGAGATGGCAGCAAAGTTATCGAAGCTACCTTAATAGGCCCCTAGTGTTAAAGGCAGTATGCAATGCCTTGCAAAGAAGTACTTGTGCATTACACATGCCTGCCCATAGAAAAGAAAAACATATTCATTTAATGAATTATACAAATGAACATATTGTAGATAAACAATTCAAAGGGCATTGTTTGTACATTGCATCAGGAAAGGTGCACATAGGCTATATAATTCCTGAAAGTCCTTTCACTGCAAGAGGGTTCGCAGATAGTCTTGCCAGTAGTCAATGGGTTAAAAAGTTATCCATTGTTAAAATATTGCCTTAGACTCAACTGTGTGCATAAAGAGCTGAGGAGATCAGAATTCATGCAGAAAATGACAAGTTTACATTTTATTTGCCGTCATTGATTTAATCCTATAAAGAGAGTAAATGTAATTTGGCATTTAATAGGTGTCAAATGTTAAATATACCAACAAAAAAGAAAGTTGGCAGGTTACAATCTAGACCAAGAGTAGCCAACTCCAGTCCTCAAGGGCTACCAGCAGGCCAGGTTTTCAGGTTATCCCTGCTTCAGCACAGGTGGCTCAATCAGTGTGTCTGAAGCCAGGCTATCCTGAAAACCTGTCCAAAAAGGACCAGAGGAGCGACTCTTGCAGCCATGAAAATAGAAAACATTACATAGTGCAGCAATGTTTAAATAAGGGATACAGTGATAGTGTGGGGCTCACAAAGGGCTACTCACAGTAAAGCAGCCAAAACTGAGCAGTCATCCAACTTATGGGGTGGATGGTCCCTGTGATAGATGCAGCAACTGCCCGCAGACAATCTCCAAAGAAAGAAAAGACCATATAGTGTAGATTGTAAAATATAATGACAAGGCAAAATAAAAATGGAGGCTTACACTTAGGTAGGAATAATACAGCGTGGTTGGCAACAGATACCAGGTACACAGGGGTCGCGATCTCTCCATGTATCTTGTGGATCTCCGCTGCCTCTATCCACTTCCGCACCTCTACCGGGTTCGCGTCACTTCCGGCGCGTCATGGAACTCTGGCGTTGGTTGGTACGTCACTTCCGGCGCGTCGTGGAACTCCGGCGCTGGCTAGTGATAATGCGGTCTCGATCTTTTCCTCAGAGCACTGGCTGACAGGACACTCTACGCGTTTCGTCGTAAACACACGACTTCATCGGAAGTGACGCGAACCCCGGTAGAGGTGCAGGCTTATTTATACACCAAATCCATGCCAGTATTGTCAGTGTGAACTCTTTCTCTCCTGCTTTGCAATGAAAACATAGCTACCCTCTTCAATGTACATAGACTTTAAAACTCTGCCGTTTATTTTTAATTGAAGTTTACTGGACCAAGTTGAAAGATTTTGTTATCCATGTGGTTTCCAGGCCACAAACATGTCGTCTTAATTGTGGATGTGTCACCTCTGAAGGAATCTTCTGCTTTCATCATGGTCCAGTAAAATGTATCTGAACCTGCTTAGGATCTAGCTTTCTGTATAGCCTATACAGCACATAACCTCTTCACTACAAGACACCACTTACAATCCTGGATTCTGGGATAACAACATGCTTGCCTTTTACAAAGATATGTTGTTGTTTTTTTGAGGGGTTTCCCCTCACAATTTCATTGAAGCATACTGGCAAGTGGCAACCATCTAATCAGCCACTCTCAGAAAAAGCGATTCCATTGTTTTATATACCATAGTGGAAAACAATTGGTCTTGACTGGTCCCTTTGAACTGTTTGAAGAAGAGCCAATGGCTTCTTCCTCTTCTTCAGTGACCCGTGATAGTACAGCAAAGGTTCTCTGGCTTTGTACAAACTAAAGAAATAATACTCCTGCTAGTTGCGCTGCCCCTGCCGTTTTCCACTGCTCATTGAGGTCTTACTTCTCATAGCTTTCTGTAATAAAGGAATTAGCTCTGACTTTGATTTACATTCAGAGAGGATTGGGTTTTTCTACATTATTGGCCTGCTGAATGTAGACAAAAGTGAGACTTCACCCTTTGTATAAACCACAGCATCACTTTAGAATATTACAGTGTGTATTCGTGGGGAGGATACCAGTTTTTCTTTACATTACATTCTGGGTCATTTAAAGAAAACAGTAATGCTGTAAGCATTACAGCCGACCCTCCAGACCTTGGCACATGGAAATATCAACACTATTTTTAAGACAGCAACTTTACATATGCATTTTATAATATAATGTATTATGATTAAATATAGAACAAGACAATTATTCTTATTTAATTTATCACATTCACTTGAAAACATTTGCTGTAAAAAACAGAGGGAGAGATGCATCAACGTAAAGAAAGTCTGAACAGAAGTTTGTTTTGATTAATGGTTCAATTTTTTGCTTGTGTTCGGATCAAATGTAAGAAATTAGCTTACATTTAATGCAAAAAAGTTATGGGGAGGAAAAATAAAGTGACAAAAAAATGCAACGGTACAGTGTACAACAAATGAAAATACCACATGTGAGCACATTCATATGTCTCACACAGGTCTACAACTTTGCCTTTCCCCACTATCTCTTAGCATACAATGTTTCCACTGCAGCCAGGGATTCTTGGTAATGACATGCAAATGAGCTCCCACAGTGTGTAACTTTTGATGCAAATTGTTAGCTATAAAAACTTATCCACAGTCTAGAACATTTGGTAGTGGCTGTTTTGCTGTGACCAAATGACGGCCAGCGGTTTGCCATGACTCACCCCGCTGCCGGCTGCTAAGGTAAGTGTCTACCCCAAGCCCCTACCATAAAACCCCCTACCCAAAGCACTTACCCAAAAATCACTTACCTAAGCCCTTACCCTAACCACTAAAACCCCTAAAACTTACCTTCTACCCTAACTGGTAAAATAAAGCGGGCCAGCCCATTTGGGCGGCACAGCCTGTGACCGGGGGGCGCGGCCTCCCCGATCCAGGCGGGCCACAGGAGTGGCCAGGGGGAGGGGCGACCAGGAGAGGGGGTGTACCTGCGGCCAGGAGCGAGCTTCGGTCACTTGCTCCTGGCTCGCAACATAATCGGACGTCCCTCTCCTCTCCTGCTTGGAAGGTAAGGCAAGGCCCCAAAAGCAGGGTCAATTCCCACTCCCCCCCCTCCTGCATAGCCGCGATTGGAATCGGCGGTGAGGGGGGAGGCAGGGAGGAGAGGGACTCCGTAGCGCACGGAGCGATCCATGCGGGTGCATGGCGCCGTGGGCCAGGGCGAGGGGGGATCCCGGCTTCCCGCGCGGCTCCACCTTAGGTGGAAGTAGTAGGACGCAACAGGGCTAGGGAGGGATCTCCGAGTGACGAGTGGTTAAGGCTTAAGATGCGCAGTGTCGGGGGGGCGAGCGGCGCGTGGGGCCCTGGTTTGTGGAGGGCGCGGCTCGCGTGCCTGGTGGGCGGCTGCCCGCCGGTCCTTCCAGGTTGGGGGGGTGGGTTCGTGGGTGCTTGCGGCGCCTCGGCGGGGGGCGGAAGACGGCCCCCCCCCCCCTCCGTTTTCGCTCGGCGACGCCACGGGCCGCATCGGTCCCTGGGACTCCCCCCCCGGTTGCATGCGATGGCTCCACGAGGGCCGCTATGTGTAAAATGGCGGCGAGGGGGGAGGGGGCGAGGCATACTCTCCCTTGGGGCTCACGCGGTGCTCCCGCGAGAGCTTGTGCTGTGGCAGCGCCAAAGCTGTGATTGGGCTCCTGTATCCATGGGCTGCCTCGGTCCCTGGGACTCCCCCCACGGTAGCATGCGATGGCTCCACGAGGGCCGCTATGGGTAAAATGGCGGCGAGGGGGGAGGGGGCAAGGCATCCTCTCCCTCGGGGCTCATGCGGCGCTACCGCGAGAGCTTGGGCAGCCGTCCCCATGGGCAGAAATCACCAGTTAGGCGTAGGCCCCACGAGGGCCGCGCTGCATAAAATGGCGGCGAGGGGGGGGGGGGGAAACATGGTAATCCAATGGGCCCAGCGAGGGGCATAAGAAATGTGCAGCGCGATGCTGGGGGAAAGGCTGATACCTTGGGGGGAGGGGCGAGCACGCTGTTGGGACACGATCGACCTCGCCTCACGGCGCTGGTACGTTGTCCTCGACCCGTAAGCATGCCAGCCGTCCCGTCAGATCGGCAAAGGAAGGGAAGAAGAGAGCGCGTCCGGGGGCGGGTCCCGACAGGCGGTTCACATCGCCGCTGGGGACAAGGGCGTCGCAGGGTAAGCCCAAAGAGGCAGTTGAAAACAGGGAAGTCGGTACCTCGCCAGGCATCGCCAGTTCTCCAGCGCCGCCATTGTCGGACGCGGGGGGGTCGAACGATGCCGAGGCGAGATTGGTAAACGCAGTAGTAAAGGGTGTCCAGGTGGCGTTATTGGCAGCAGGCTTAGGCAAGGCAAGCGAAGCGCAAGGGAGCATCAGTGGGGCCGGGGCAGCGTTAGTAGCAGCAACTCAGGGGCTGGTGGCTGGAGGGAGCGAGGGCCCCAAGGGCGGCGTAGATAGCACCGCACCGCCAGTCAGCCAGGAAGTGGTGGTAACCACAGCAGGGCCCGCGCAAGAGCAAGGGAAGGGCCAGGTGGCGGCAGTTGGAGTAGTAGGAGCAGGTTCCGCCACAAACATATTGTCGGGCAATGGGGGGAGTGGGGCCGAAACCACTCAGGCTGGGACCGGGGCAACAGCTAAACGGTTGCCGGACGCGGCGTATGGAGACTCGTACACCGCAGTTTCGCGATCACTGGGGTCACATTTATCATCAGAGGTAAAAGCAGCTATTTGGGCAGGAGATTACGTGGATATATTGTCGCTACTTCCGGGGTATAACGAGGCAGTAGCTAAATCAGACAAGAAAGGGGAGGCGAAGAAAGAGGACGTCGAAAAACGGTTGTTCCCGCGCACGTTCACCAATTGGTCACAGGCTTTCGGGATATTGGCGGGCGTAGCGGGCGAGAAGGAGCCGCAGTTATGCTCCGCATTATTTAAATACCAGGACACAATCAGGAGAGCGTTTCAAAAGCATGGGGGTATGCGCTGGTGGGGTTACGACGAGGATTTTAGATGGAGTATGGCGGCCAATAAGGGAGTGGTAACCTGGAATTGCAAAGACGTCGATCTATATTTGGAGCACATGGCAGGGGGAGAGGGGTCGTCCTTTCGCGGGACTTACAGCCCCAAGGGCTCCTGGCGCGGGGGTTTTCAGGCTCGCGCAGCGGGGAGGGGTCGGGCTTCCAATAAGCAGGTGTGTTGGGGCTTTAACGACGCAAAGTGCAGATTCGACAATTGTCGATTCCAACATATCTGTGCTGGGTGTGGGGGCCAGCATCCCAAGGTCAAATGCTTCAAAAGAGACAATAAGGGGTTTAGGGGAGCAGGACAGCAGGGTGGCCAGGATAGCGCGTACACCAATTTCGGCCGAGGCAATGGCGCCGTGGCTGGAAAGATATCCCAATAAGGAGGCAGCCGGGTTATTGCGGGAGGGGTTCAGAGTAGGTTTCCGGATCCCTTTCGATAAGCAGGCGGGTTTAGGGGATAAAGGGGTCGGCGAGAAGAAATTAAAATCAGTCAGGCTGAATGGGGCGGTAGCAGGGGAAAAAATCAGAAAGGAGATTGAGTTGGGCAGGATGGCAGGCCCTTTCGGGTCGCCTCCCCTTAGCAACCTGAGGGTGTCACCATTGGGGTTAGTTCCCAAGAAAGAGGAAGGGGAGTTCAGGGTGATTCAACATCTATCCTATCCGAAAGGGTCGTCGGTCAACGACGGGATAGATAGGGAATTATGCTCTGTGAGCCACGCCTCTTTCGACCAGGCGGCGGCGTTGGTGGAGCAGATGGGACAGGGAGCATTGATGGGGAAGGCAGACTAAGTCGGCTTTCAGGCTCTTGCCGGTACATCCAGACTGTTTCCATCTATTGGGATGCAGATTGGAAGGGAGCTACTTCATCGACCTCTGCCTACCAATGGGATGTGCGCTGTCCTGTTTCTACTTCGAAATGTTCAGCACATTTCTGGAATGGGTGGTCCGGGAAAGAGTGCAGGCAGCAGGGGTCTTACATTACCTTGACGATTTTTTGTTTGTGGGGCCCAAAGGGTCCGGTTTGTGCGCCAGATGGCTGGGGCAGTTCTCTGCCATGGCCCGCGAATTCAGGGTTCCGCTGGCGGCAGAGAAGACCGTAGCGCCCACCACCACCCTGAGTTTCCTGGGCATAGAAATAGACTCCATCAAAAGGGAATACAGGTTGCCTCCCGAGAAGCTAGTAGCGCTACAAAGGATGATTAGGGAGTTCATCCAACTGAAAAAGACCTCGCTGCGGCACTTCCAGTCCATGTTGGGACACTTGGTGTTCGCAGCGCAGATCATGCCAGTAGGGAGGGTGTTCTCCAGGCGGTTGTCGGCAGCCACAGCAGGGGTAAAACACCACACCCACTTCATTCGAGTCACAGGGGAGATACGGAGGGATTTAGCGGTGTGGCTCGAATTCTTGGGTAAATACAACGGGAGAACGTTATGGAGGGGGCGGTCGGTTCGGAACTCCGAGCTGCAGCTCTTCACCGACGCTTCCGGGTCAGTGGAGTTTGGCACTTTTTTCAGGGGGGCTTGGTGCGCTGAGGCATGGCCGGCAAAATGGGGGGGGACCCACCTGGTCAAAAACTTGACTTTCCTTGAGCTGTTCCCACTACTGGTTGCCGTGCACTTATGGGGATCCCAGTTCGCAAACAGAGCGGTCACGTTCTGGTCAGACAATATGGGCGTAGTGGAGGCAGTGAACAACTTCGGATCACGGTCCCCACCAGTGCTGGCGCTACTGCGCCAATTCGTGCTGCGGTGTCTGCAGCTGAACATCGCATTCAGGGCCAGGCACGTACCAGGGGTGGAGAACCGCATAGCTGACGCTTTATCACGTTTGCAGATGGGGCGTTTTCGGAGCTTGGCACCAGGGGCGGCGATGCACGGCGAGAGGTGCCCAGCGGCCTTGTGGAAGCTGGGGACAGTGGCGTGATGGAATTAGTAAGGGCATCACTCGCCCCGGGTACGTGGAAGGCATACACAGCGGCATGGCGGGATTACACAGCACACGTGGGGGCAGCGGGGGAAAATTTCTCAGAGGTGGGCGCGCTGCTCAGCTACATGATGGGGTTAAAAGACAAGGGTCTGGCGGGCGGGACCATCAGCAAAAGGTTGGCAGGGATATCCTTCTTCTCTAAGCTGAACGGCAGGGGCGACGCGACCAAGAATTTCACAGTGACACGGGCGCTGGCGGGCATGGTCAGGGGAGCAACCCCCAGGGATAGCAGAAGACCAGTGACCCCAGCGATCTTAGGGGGCTTGGTGCGCGTCACGGAAGTAGTATGTTCATCCAGCTTCGAAGCCACGCTCTTCAGGGCTACATTCGCGGTGGCATTCTTCGCGGCGTTGCGCGTGGGAGAGCTGGTTTGCGCGTCCAAACAAGGAGGGGGTGGCTTGCAGTTGGCAGACGTAAGGCTGGCAGGAGGGGCGCTGAGCCTGCTAATCCGCAAGTCGAAGACAGACCAGGCAGGAAGGGTGGCGTGGATCACGCTGAAGGGCTTACCAGGGAACTCGACCTGCCCGGTAAAAGCGGTAGGGGAGTATCTGACCCGCAGGCCAAAGAAAGGGGGGCCCCTGCTGGTGCATGAGGACGGAGGGGCAGTATCGCGATTCCAGTTTCTGCGCGTCTTCCACATGTACCTCAGGGAACTGGGGATGGAGGAGGGTCAATACGGAACACACTCGTTCCGCATTGGGGCAGCAACCGAGGCAGCGCGCCTGGGACTCTCAATACCCAGAATTCAGAAGATCGGGCGGTGGAAATCCGACAGCTACCGGGTGTACATTAGACCGGAGCTGGCAGGGCACCAAGACACGGTAGCATAGAACTTTGCCAACTGGGTTTTCCCTCTCCTCTCTGTGCTTCCCCAGGTGCGGCGGAGATCTGGATGGTGGGAGACTCGCTGGTGCACTGGGCCGGAAAGAGGGCATTTTCACGACCATATGGGGGAAATCTGAGGTTGGGCACAGAGCAGGTGGAGGTAAAATGGTGGGGGGTGAGAGGGATGCGATGGGGTCAGCTGTTCCCGCTGCTTATTTCACGGGCCAGGGACAGGAGGGCACCGGACATCATCGTCATCCACGCAGGGGGCAATGACTTGGCGGCAGTGCGGTCCACGGTCTTAGCCCAACAGATAAAGCAGGACATAGCACGGATCATGGCTCTTTGGCCAGGGGTTCAGTTAGTATGGTCGGACATCATTTGCAGGCGTGTTTGGAGAGGGGCGTGGAACCCAGGGCGGGTAAACAAGACACGAAAAAGGTTGAACAAAAAGTTGGGGAAATTCGTGAAACAATGCGGGGGGTGGGTAATAAATCACCCACAGTTTAGCTTCAAAGTAGAGGGCTGGTTCAGGGAGGATGGGGTACATCTGTCTGACATAGGGGCAGACATGATGAACAACAACCTGCAGGAGGGTTTGGAGGAGGTTATCGGGGGTATGGCGGCACTGGCCTAATTTAAGGGGTTTAAATAGGCCCGTCGGTGGCGGCAGTTGGGGGAGGGGGTAGGTGCTCGTCCTGCCGGAAGGGGCTCGGGGCTGGTAAAGTGGGTTGAAGCGAGGGGGCAGGTCACCGGGTCATACATCCGGGAGCCCCTCCGTTGCGTTACCAGCACCGAGCATTTCCGGTGCGGACCGGTAGGTAACTATCTCCATGTTGTTGTAAATAAACAAAGCCGCGGCCTTTATACCTCCAAAACGTTGTCCTTCTCGTCTTTCGGTCAGTACCGGGAAAAGTAGGGAAAGGAGTAGGGGAGGATACTCGCGCCTCTCTGGTCACTTACCTTCTCCTAGCAGCGGCCGGCGGCGAAGATTACAGTGGCAGATCGATTGCGGTGGAGGGTCCGTCTGCGGCTGAACACTTGCTGTCATTTGGTTGCGGCAGAATGGTCACGACCGAATCTCCCATTCAAATTTATCCCAGCTCAGACTTGACAGGGTTTTAAAAAAAATGCAAATACAAGATTAAAACAAAAAAAAAGTGATGCTCAGTGAAGCAGCATGTGATACACGATCTCATTATATTCTGTGTAACTCCTCTCTAACGCCTCCTACTGACACTCCCTAAATCGCAAGTTGATGCACACAGTTCAAAACCTGGAACAAAAAACACAAAATGAACATTAAGCAATTAGGAAACATTTTGCTACAAAGTTGCATTGATTTATCACCCAACTAGTTCTTCTGAATGATCCATTAGGCTACAACTTGACACTTTTGGTGCAAGCAGGGTCACAGACAGATTTACTGGGGCCTGGGACTACAGTTCTGACTGTCCCCCCCGAGCCCCATTTCATACCTCGCGAGTCCCTTCTATTTCCCTCCCTCCTTCCATGAATTTCTCTCTCCTCCGTCTCACCTCTCAGTCTCTCCGTTAATTACCCTACTCACTCAATCCCCCTACTCACTCAATCCCTCTGCTTCACATATTTTTCTCTCCCCTGCGTCTCACTCTTACTCCCTCTTTTCCTCACTCACCCCCTCTCTCCTCACTCTCCCCCTTACGTCAATTACCCCACTCAATCCCCCTCCTCAGACTCATTCTCTCCCCCTAACACAATTTCCCACACAAAATAAACTAAAAAAAACCACCCCCAATACAAAAAACTTCCCACCCCCAAATACGTTAAAAAAAAATCCCCACCCGCTAGAATATACCGCCTCCTCCACCCAAATATATAAATACCCCCAAATACATACAAAAAACACCTCCCCTATAAAAGAGCCCCCCAATGCTCACATATATATATGTGTGTGTGTGTGTATATATATATATATATACAGTGCTTGACAAATCACCCACAAATCTACTCGCCGAACAAAAAAATCCCGCCCCAACCCCGCCTTTAGTCCCGCCCATAGTCCCGCCCCCAACCCCGCCTCTAATCCCGCCCCCAGCCCCGCATTTAAAAAAACCATAAATGAAATAAATTGAATAAATTCCTAGTAAGAACATTCGTTTTTGACATAAGTTTATTTATTGTATTACATTATACTACAATTAGTCCTTGTGTATAAATGTCAAATCTAGAAAAAAGCCAGATGTGAATGACTAGTTTCCTGAACCCCTTAACCAGTGTCTGGACGTCCCCACTTCACAATATTTAAAGCAGCAATCCCGCCTGGGATCTTACCTGATCTGCAGTCCGTCAATGTCCAGGTACCCTCATTCCTGCAATGTTATACATTGGAGGGGATGTGTTCCCTACCTGTCTTCTGGGTTAGGGGGGGTTCCGATGTCTCCCGTGTGACGCTTGAGTCAGATCTGGAAGAAAGCAGTATAGGTTATTTCAGTGTAGTGTAGGGCAGTTAAGATATACAGGGTAAATAAGATATCCAGATCGTGAGACAGAGAGACGGAGAGAGAGGGTGAGAGAGATGGAGAGAGAGGGTGAGAGAGACGGAGAGAGAGGGTGAGAGAGACGGAGAGAGAGGGTGAGAGAGACGAAGAGAGAGGGTGAGAGAGACGGAGAGAGAGGGTGAGAGAGACGGAGAGAGAGGGTGAGAGAGACGGAGAGAGAGGGTGAGAGAGACGGAGAGAGAAGGTGAGAGAGACAGAGAGAGTGTGAGAGAGACGGAGAGAGTGTGAGAGAGACGGAGGGTGAGAGACAGAGAGAGGGTGACTGTGGGGGGATGGGGTGACTGGGTGGGGTGATTGGGGGTGTGGGGTGATTGGGGGTGTGGGGTGACTGGGTGGGGTGATTGATTGGGGAGTGGGGTGATTGATTGGGGGGTGGGGTGATTCGGGGGTGGGGTGATTGGGGGGGGGTGGGGTGATTGTGGGGGTGGGGTGATTGGGGGGGTGGGGTGATGAGATGTCTGACTTGGTGGGGATTACTGACTGTCTGACTGGGTGGGATGACTGGGCAGGGGGTGGGATGACAGACTATGACTGACTTTTGACTGACTGGGTGGGGGGGTGACTGACTTTTGACTGACTGGGTGGGGGGGGTGACTGACTTTTGACTGACTGGGTGGGGGGGGGGGGTGACTGACTTTTGACTGACTGGGTGGGGGGGATGACTGACTGACTGGGTGGGGGGTGACTGGGTACCTCTGGTGTCGTACACGTTCCCTCTCTCTCATACACACACACACACACATACACACTCTCTCATACCCATACACACACTCTCTCATTCCCATACACTCTCTCCCTCTCTCTCGTATACACCTCTCTCTTTC
>NC_134485.1:161877071-161972071 GCF_040206685.1 Ascaphus truei
CAATGGGGTCCTCACCAAACGATGTGTATTCATGCATTTATTTATTATATAATTGGTTTATTCATGCGTAATATATGTATTCGATCAATTGATTGTTTTAAATAATTCATTGGCTAATTGTTTAATCACCTCCCTATAAATACTATGGATCGGTGCTTAGAGGGTACCCCCTGAAGAAGTCATCATTGATGACGAAACACGTAGGGCGTGGCTAGATTGCGGCCGCCATTTGCCCACGAACACTGCTGCTACTTGCTCATAGAACTCTGGCTCTCGTGTGCGGCTCTCACGGCCAATAACTAACCATACTAGTAACATTGGAGGCTTTCGTTTCCTGGAGGGACCTGTCCTATTGAACACCAAAGGCGAAGGACCTCATTTCCGGTTCCGGTTCCACGGAGGAGACTCACGTGACGACGCCATTGACTGCAGCCGGACGCTGGTGATCGAGCTGTTTGGCACATGAGAGCCTATCTCATACACGCTTATATTTGCTGTACCTTTGTGAGTGGGCATTTGTTAGATTTTATGTTCCTTTAATACAATTTTATTATGGTAATGCACTAGGTGTGCGCCTGTTTCTTTCTCTTTCCTTTTTTCTATCTACTATATATTTCTGAAAGCACTGTATGTCTGCGTCCCTAGCGGCAATCTCATTGGTCCCTTGGCCCGCCCGCCCCCGCACACCTCTCATTGGCCTGAGGCGGAGTGACGGGCCAAAGGTCCACACACACACACACACACACACACACACACACACACACACACACACACACACACACACACACACACACACCTCTCTCTCTCTGTCCTCTCCCCCCACCCATCACACTCACCTCCCTCTCCACTCACCTCCCTCCACCTCCCGCTCCACTCACCTCCCTCTCCACTCACCTCCGTCCCGCTCAACTCCCTCCCCGGCGCGGGGACAGGCAGTGGGCAGGGCAGCCTGCCGCTGCCTCCACTCACCTCCCGCTCCCTCTACTCACCTCCCGCTCCACTGACCTCCCCGGCGCGGGGACAGGCAGTGGGCAGGGCAGCCTGCCGCTGCCTCCACTCACCTCCCGCTCCCTCCACTCACCTCCCGCTCACCTCCCGCTCACCTCCCCTCACCTCCCGCTCACCTCCCCTCGCCTCCCCTCACCTCCCGCTCACCTCCCTGGCATGGGGACAGGCATTGACCAGGGCAGCCTACCGCTGCCACGCGGCACCTAAGATGGCGGCGGAAGGAAGGACCCCTCCCTCCCTCGCGGACTAACTAACATGGCGGCGGCCAGAAGGAGAGGTGAGTGTGTGTGAGTGACTGAGTGAGTGAGTGTGTGTGTGTGTGTGTGTCACAGCGTGACAGTGTGTGTGTGGGACACTGTGTGTGCGTGTGTGTGTGTGTGTTACACTGTGTCTCAGACACAGTAGAGTGGGGACCGGAGCTACACATGGGGGGGGAAGGGGGGAGGTCAGGAGCGGAGAATGAGACAGGGGGAGTGGAGAGGAGGACCCGTCATTAAGAACCAACCCCCCTCCGGTCCACTGCCCCCCCCTCCTGTCCACTGCCCCCCCCTCCTGTCCACTGCCCCCCCCCTCCTGTCCACTGCCACCCCCCTCCTGTCCACTGCCCCCCCTCCTGTCCACTGTCACCCCCTCTCCTGTCCACTGGTCACCCCCCCTCCTGTCCACTGTCACCCCCCCCTCCTGTCCACTCTCCCCCACCCTGTCCACTCTCCCCCCCCTCCTGTCCTCTCTCCCCTCTCCCATCCCCTCCTGTCCACTGTCCTTTCACCTGTCCCCCCCCCTGTCCACTCTCCCCCCCTCCTGTCCACTCTCCCCCCTCCCATCTCCTCCTGTCCACTGTCCTTTCCACTGTCCCCCCCTCCACTCGCCCACTGTCCCCCCTCCTGTCCACTGTCCCCCCTCCTTTTCCCCCATCCCCCTCCTTTCCCCCCGCTCCCCTTTCTCCCCTCCCCCCGCTCCCCTTTCTCCCCTCCCCCCGCTCCCCTTTCTCCCCTCCCCCGCTCCCCTTTCTCCCCTCCCCCCCGCTCCCCTTTCTCCCCTCCCCCCCTGCTCCCTTTCTCCCCTCCCCCCCGCTCCCCTTTCTCCCCTCCCCCCGCTCCCCTTTCTCCCCTCCCCCCCCGCTCCCCTTTCTCCCCTCCCCCCCTGCTCCCTTTCTCCCCTCCCCCCCGCTCCCCTTTCTCCCCTCCCCCCCGCTCCCCTTTCTCCCCTCCCCCCCCGCTCCCCTTTCTCCCCTCCCCCCCCGCTCCCCTTTCTCCCCTCCCCCCCGCTCCCCTTTCTCCCCTCCCCCCCACTCCCCTTTCTCCCCTCCCCCTCGCTCCCCTTTCTCCCCTCCCCCACGCTCCCCTTTATCCCCTCCCCCCGCTCCCCTTTCTCCCCTCCCCCTGCTCCCCTTTCTCCCCCTCCCCCAGCGACCTCCCCGCTCCTCTTTCTCCCCTCCCCGCTCCCCTTTCTCCCCTCCCCACTCCCGCTCCCCTTTCTCCCCTCCCCGCTCCCCTTTCTCCCCTCCCTGCTCCCCTTTCTTCCCCTCCCACCCGCTCCCCTTTCTCCCCTCCCCCCTCCTCCCTTCTCCCCTCCCCCTCCTCCCTTCTCCCCTCCCCCTCCTCCCCTCCCCCCTCCTCCCCTCCCCCTCCCCCCTCCTTCCTTCTCCCCTCCCCCCTCCTCCCTTCTCCCCTCCCCCTCCTCCCTTCTCCCCTCCCCCTCCTCCCTTCTCCCCTCCTCCCTTCTCCCCTCCCCCCTCCTCCATTCTCCCCTCCCCCCTCCTCCCTTCTCCCCTCCCCCTCCTCCCTTCTCCCCTCCCCTCCCCCTCCTCCCTTCTCCCCTCCCCCTCCTCCCTTCTCCCCTCCCCCTCCTCCCTTCTCCCCTCCCCCCCTCCTCCCTTCTCCCTCCCCTCTCCCTCTCCCTCCCCCCTCCTCCATTCTCCCCTCCCCCCTCCTCCCTTCTCCCCTCCCCCCTCCTCCCTTCTCCCCTCCCCCCTCCTCCCTTCTCCCCTCCCCCTCCTCCCTTCTCTCCTCCCTTCTCCCCTCCCCCTCCTCCCTTCTCCCCTCCCCCTCCTCCCTTCTCCCCTCCCCCTCCTCCCTTCTCCCCTCCCCCTCCTCCCTTCTCCCCTCCCCCCTCCTCCCTTCTCCCCTCCCCCCTCCTCCCTTCTCCCCTCCCCCCTCCTCCCTTCTCCCCTCCCCCCTCCTCCCTTCTCTCCTCCCTTCTCCCCTCCCCCTCCTCCCTTCTCCCCTCCCCCTCCTCCCTTCTCCCCTCCCCCCTCCTCCCTTCTCCCCTCCCCCCTCCTCCCTTCTCTCCTCCCTTCTCCCCTCCCCTCCTCCCTTCTCCCCTCCCCCTCCTCCCTTCTCTCCTCCTTCTCCCTCCTCCCTTCTCCCCTCCCCCCTCCTCCCTTCTCCCCTCCCCCTCCTCCTTCTCCCCTCCCCCTCCTCCCTCTCCCCTCCCCCTTCCCTCCCCCACCCCTCCCCCTTCCCTCCCCCCTCCCCACCCCCTCCCCACCTTCCCTCCCCTCCCACCCCCTCCCCCCCCTTCCCTCCCCACCCCCCTCCCCCTTCCCTCCCCCTTCCCTCCCCCTTCCCTCCCCCTCCCCCCTCCCCTTTACCTCCCCCTCCCTCTCCCCTTTCCCTCCCCCTCCCTCTCCCCTTTCCCTCCCCCCTCCCCTTTCCCTCCCGCCTCCCCCTCCCCTCTCCCCTTTCCCTCCCCCTCCCATTTCCCTCCCCCTTTCCCTCCCCCTCCCCCCCTCCCCCCCTCCCCTCCTCCCCTCCTCCCCTCCTCCCCACCCCCTCCTCCCCACCCCCTCCTCCCCTCCTCCCCTCCTCCCCACCCCCTCCTCCCCTCCCCCTCCTCCCTTCTCCACTCCTCCCTTCTCCCCTCCCCCCTCCTCCCTTCTCCCCTCCCCCATCCTCCCTTCTCCCCTCCTCCCCTCCCCTCCTCCCCTCCTCCCTTCTCCCCTCCCCCATCCTCCCTTCTCCCCTCCCCCCTCCTCCCTTCTCCCCTCCCCTCCTCCCTTCTCCCCTCCCCCTCCTCCCTTCTCCCCTCCCCCTCCTCCCTTCTCCCCTCCCCCCTCCTCCATTCTCCCCTCCCCCCTCCTCCATTCTCCCCTCCCCCCTCCTCCCTTCTCCCCTCCCCCCTCCTCCCTTCTCCCCTCCCCCCTCCTCCCTTCTCCCCTCCCCCTCCCCCTCCTCCCTTCTCCCCTCCCCCTCCCCCTCCTCCCTTCTCCCCTCCCCCTCCTCCCTTCTCCCCTCCCCCTCCTCCCTTCTCTCCTCCTTTCTCCCCTCCCCCCTCCTCCCTTCTCCCCTCCCCCTCCTCCCTTCTCCCCTCCCCCTCCTCCCTTCTCCCCTCCCCCTCCTCCCTTCTCCCCTCCCCCTCCTCCCTTCTCTCCTCCCTTCTCCCCTCCCCCCTCCTCCCTTCTCCCCTCCCCCATCCTCCCTTCTCCCCTCCTCCCCTCCTCCCCTCCTCCCTTCTCCCCTCCTCCCTTCTCCCCTCCCCCCTCCTCCCTTCTCCCCTCCCCTCCTCCCTTCTCCCCTCCTCCCTTCTCCCCTCCCCCCTCCCCCCTCCTCCCTTCTCCCCCCCTCCCTTCTCCTCCCTTCTCCCCTACCCTCCTCCCTTCTCCCCTCCTCCCTTCTCCCCTCCCCCCTCCTCCCTTCTCCCCTCCCCCCTCCTCCCTTCTCCCCTCCCCTCCTCCCCTCCTCCCCTCCTCCTCCTCTCCTCCCCTCCTCCCCTCCTCCCTTCTCCCCTCCCCTCCTCCCCTCCCCTCCTCCCCTCCTCCCCTCCCCCCTCCTCCCCTCCCCCCTCCTCCCTTCTCCCCTCCTCCCTTCTCCCCTCCCCTCCTCCCTTCTCCCCTCCCCCTCCTCCCTTCTCCCCTCCCCCCTCCTCCCTTCTCCCCTCCCCCCTTCTCCCATCCCCCCTCCTCCCCTCCCCCTCCTCCCTTCTCCCCTCCCCTCCTCCCCTCCACCCCTCCCCCCTCCTCCCCCTTCCCTCCCCCTTCCCCCTCCCTCCTCCCCCTCCCCCCTCCACCCTCCCCCCTCCTCTCCCCCCTCCCCTTCCCCCCCCTCCCCCTCCCCCCTCCCCCTCCTCCCCTTTCCCTCCTCCCCTTTCCCTCCTCCCCTTTCCCTCCTCCCCTTTCCCTCCCCCCTCCTCCCCTTTCCCTCCCCCTCCTCCCCTTTCCCTCCCCCTCCTCCCCTCCCACCCCCTTCCCCCCTCCCACACCCTTCCCCTCTCCCACACCCTACCCCCTTCCCCCCTCCCACACCCTTCCCCCCCTCCCACACCCTTCCCCCCCTTCCCACCAATCTTCGCCTTCCTGCCCGCCTTCCTGCCTCCCCGCCTCTGCTTTAGCTGAGTCTAGGACGTTGAGACCTATTAAGGAATGGTCTTTCCTTGCAAATTCCAGTTCTTGCAGAAGGTCTCCAAGATCTCTTAACTTCGAGTAGTCTTTAGTTGTGATCTTGGGGAAGCTTTCGACTCTTTTGAATAGCGAATCCTCGACTGCTTCGAGGCTGCCGTAGGATTCTTCCAGCCTTTCCCACACTAGGTCCAGACCTACTTGGGGTTGATGCGCGTTCGCTGCCCGCAGTCTTTTTGCGTACTCTCTGGAATTGTTCCCCAGGAACTTGACTAACAGGTTGAGCTCTTCCCTTGCTGAGAAGTCCAAGCTGTCGATTGCGTCTTTGAACGTGAACTTCCACGTCCGGTAGTTCTCAGGGCGGTCGTCGAAGCAGATGAGCCCTGCTTGTACCAGGTCGCGCCGGATCATGTATTTGGCTATGTCTGTGAGACCTGAGGCATCGGCGTGTTTGTCCCGTTCTGAGGTAGTTGCTGGGACTGGTCTGTGCGGTCGCCTCTTCCTTGCCTTGGCGCGTGATGGCTGCTGGCTAGTGTGAGGGGCTGTTTTCTCCCGCGTGGGTGTACCTGGATTGCGAGCCTGTTGTGGTGCATCCGTGTGCGCGCTGGCGTGTGGATCACTGTTGCGGCTGTGGCTATCCCAGGCAGCATGTGCCATTGACGGAGCAGCGTCTTCTCCTCGTGGTCCTAGCGAGTCTTCGGTGTCTGTGGAGTCGCTCCATCCGTGTTGAGATGGTGCGCTGGTATTTACGCTGAAGAGGCTCCTTACGTAGTCCTCAGTGCGTTGGGCTGGATCCTCTGAGGCCATCCGTCTGTATGGTAGCTCCCCGCCGTCCTGTTGCGCGGCTGCTTCTAGGACTTCAGCTTGGGCTATAGCGGCGGCGGCTTCCTTCTCTTGATTAAGTGCCTCTAGTTCCGCATCAAATTCGGCTTTCCTACGCGCAGTGGCTGCGGCAGTAGTGGTGGCGTTAGCGGCGGCGTTAGCGGCAGCAGTGGCGGCGTTAGCGGCGGCGTTAGCGGCAGCAGTGGCGGCAGCAGTGGCGTTAGCGGCGGCTGTCTGTTCCTCCTCTTCTATGCGCGCTCTTCCTGCTCTTATGGCTGTCTCTCTGCGACTATATTCGGCCCTGGCACGTGCGGCCTCTGCGGTGGCTCGCGCCTTGGTAGCGTTTGTGCTTGCGCTGGACGCGTTATATTGCGCTGATCTTGCTGACCTTGATGAATGTCTGGATGTGCTTGAGCGCTGTGACGCGGTCTCCAGGAGGAGCTCTTTTCTCACGCTTTGCGCATCTGTGATGGCAGCCCGGATGCGGCTGTCACGTGCAAGATCAATGTTGTTTTGTAAGTCTCTTTCTTGCAGGCTTTCGCCGGTGTTGGTTCTGGTCAAGTAGGTGATGTATGTTTCTGACAGCCCTTGGTAGCACGAGTGATCAGACTTTATTTGAATAATTGCCTGCGCGAGCTGTTGTGCATTTTCACCAATACTAACAACATTGCGTAACTCCAGTGCGGTTGTTTCCCAGGCCAACTCTAATTTAGCGCGGTGCGCTCCAATGTCAGTCTCATATTTTTCGCGGACCTTTTGTGTCAGTGTGACTGTCCGTTTAGGCCTTGCGTCTGCCCGCGCCTGTTGCACTTGCGCAGCGGTCTCTGTGTTTGAGTGATCGCTTTCCTGCGTGATGTCTGGTGAGGCTCTGAGTTCTGCCATGCTGTAGGTGTGTGTAGGCCTTTTGCCAGTGCGTGTGGCGTGCGGTCTTTTACCTTGTCAGCGATGGGCGTCTGTCTCAGATGATGCCGAGCGGTGTCCTGCAGCGTGCAGCGTAGGGGTAGCTGTACTCACAGGTGTCCGTTGGCTCTGACCCATGTCCTGGCGGGTGTCCGGCGGCGTGGCCCTTGATGGTGCTGGCCGTGGGAACGTGCGCAGGGGTAGGTGGGAAGGTGGCTCCTCACTATAGGGCTGTGCAGAGGGTGAACTCAGACAGAGAAAAAGGCAGTTAGGTTTTGTGTAAGAAGCACTGTGTGTTGCAAGGCTGCTGTGCAGTGTGGGCTGCTGCTTGTCTGTTAAGGCTGCAGGCTGCTTGCAGTTTGAGCTACTTGGTGCTTCCTTTGTATGGTGTAGAGGCTGCTCTGTATTAGCTGTGTAAGCTGCTTGCATGTACTGCTGTAGAGGCCGCTCTGTATATAATGGAGTCTGGAGTAGCAGCTCCTGTAAGTGTCTGTAAGGCACACGATATCTTTTCACTATTCTGAAAGCCAGAGGGTCACGTGGTGATGACTTAGCTCAGATAGTGTCAACTCGCCCTCTTTTCCAAGCACGACAAGGTCTGTTTCTTTTCTTACTTTATTTTGGGGAAAGCAGATAAATACAGTTGCTTGTGTAGAGATGTAGGTCTAAATCTCTGTGTGTGCTCAGTAGTAAAGGGAGGTGAAAAGATAATCCTGTATCACCATTACAGGGGTTACAGCCAGGTACTCACGAGTCCAGGGAAAATGGTGGAAAGGAAAAAGCAATGTTTGCTGGGTAGTGAGATAGTCTGGGGACAGACCATCTGTGGGCAGAGCAGAGGGGGAGAAAGCAGGCTAGCCCATTTGAGAGAAAGGCTGGGGCTGCCATGGTAACTAGCAGGAGTGTCTGGGAGAGCTACAACATGTATCAATAATGTAGCATCTATAACACAGCAAGCTGCTGGGAGAGAGGAAATAGCACTGTGTTTTGTGTGCAGAACCAAACACATACAGCTGGCACTAATAAGCTGACAAGCAGGGCTGCGAGGAAAAAGGGGGGGTGAGACAGAAATGTAGACAGGGGTATACCTGTTCCATGACAGCCTCTCTTTTGGCCTCTGGGATTCGGTACGGTTTAAGGTTAACTCGGACCCCCGGTTCAGAGACTAGGTCATGTTCAATTACGCTAGTTCTTCCTGGCTGTGTAGAGAAGACTTCTTTGTTTCTTCTCACTAAATTCTGAACCTCTCGTTTCTGATGAACGGACAGGGTGTCAGCTATGCTAACCTCTGGGTCAGTTTCTCGATTCTCTGCCTGACCTTGGGGTACTAGGGTTAATAAGACCTCTCTATCTTTCCAGGGCTTAAGTAGGTTTATATGGTAAATTTGCTCCGGTTTCCTCCTACCTGGCTGTCTCACCTTATAATTTACTTCTCCCACTCTTTCCAAGACCTCATATGGCCCATGCCACTTAGCAAGGAATTTACTCTCTATGGTGGGAACCAGAACTAGCACCCTATCGCCTGTAAAAAAAATTCTGACCCTAGCACCCTTATTATACGTCTTCCTCTGTGCTTCTTGAGCTTTTTCCATGTGTTCCCTCACTATAGGTAGGACTGCAGCTATGCGGTCCTGCATCTGGGCAACATGCTCTATTACACTTCTGTAAGGGGTAACCTCGTGTTCCCAAGTCTCTTTGGCTATATCCAGTAAGCCCCTTGGGTGTCGGCCATACAATAGTTCAAACGGGGAGAAGCCTGTGGATGATTGAGGAACTTCTCTAATAGCAAATAGCAGGTATGGTAACAAACAATCCCAGTTTTTCCCATCCTTATCGACCGCCCGGCGTAACATGCTCTTTAAGGTTTTATTGAACCGTTCCACTAAACCATCTGTTTGTGGATGATAGACTGAGGTTCTGAGATGCTTGATTTTTAGGAGTTTACATAACTCTTTTGTTACTTGGGACATAAATGGTGTTCCTTGGTCAGATAAGATCTCTTTAGGAATTCCGACCTGGGAAAACAGAACTATTAACTCTTTTGCTATGTTTTAGCAGAGGTGCTACGTAGGGGAACTGCCTCCGGATATCGGGTGGCATAATCTAATATTACCAATATATGCTGATGTCCCCTAGCGGACTTTATTAGGGGTCCTACTAGATCCATAGCAATCCGGTCAAATGGCACCTCTATTATGGGAAGGGGTACCAATGGTCTACGGTACGCTTTGAACGGGGCGGTGATCTGACATTCTGGGCATGAGGAGCAATAATTTGTAATTTCTGCCAGAACCCCAGGCCAATAGAAGCTTCGGAGAACTTTTTCTTTTGTCTTTTCCACCCAATGGGTGTCCCCCCAATGGGTGACTATGTGCGAGGTGTAATACTACATTACGGAATGTCCGTGGTACCAACAATTGTTTAGTTGTAACTGATTTCCTTTTATCAACCCGATAAACTAGGTCATTCTCTACCTCGAAGTAGGGGTAGGCAAGTGACCTATCTGGTTGGCCAGGAGTACTATTCTGGTCCCGTATATTCCCCCTTGCTACCGCTAATGTGGGGTCTTCCCACTGGGCCTTCTTAAAACTCCCAGGACTGACCTCTAGGTCAGCGAGGGTCTTATCCTGTTCTGGGGTGGTAAGTGCCTGTTCAACATCTTGATTTGGGGTATTCCCTACCAAGGTAGCCATGTGGAAGGGAATTTTACAGCACTCCTCCTTTTCCCCCTTCTTATTTGGGCCCTCGTCAACCTCTATTTCTGAAAAAGGGAAAGGATTTGTTTCTTCTGTTACTTCTTTATGGTCCGCTATTGAACTCTGGGCGCTATTCTGAGAGGAGGACCACATTTTTAGAAAATGGGGAAAGTCGGTCCCTATTAACACATCATGTGCCAGTTTGGGTACAATACCCACTTTCAAATCTAAAGAACCAAACTCTGTTTCAAAAAAAACATCAACAGTGGAATATTCATGATTATCCCCAAGTATACAACAAATTGCCACTCTTTGTGAACTATTTACCTGTTCATCTTATTGGGCAACAGGTATTCGGACACTAGTGTGACCATGCTCCCAGAGTCAAGAAGTGCCCGAACCCTCTTACCATTAACCTTTACAAATGCCCACAGATGGTTATTCAAGGGGTCCTCTGGGCTAGGGCCCATACATTGGGACCACAGCGAATAAGGTTCAACGCTGTTGCATTGCATGGGTTCAGAATTTAGTGGGCAGACTTTCGCGGTGTGGCCCCTCTCATAACAATTTACACATTTAGGTACATAGTCTGTGTCCCACTTAGAGCCTTTTTTCGTCTCCCCATGTTGGCTTTTGCCCTTTGTGTGCGAGCCACTGTTGCTGGTGCTGTGTGAAGGCGGTCGTCGCTCTTCAGCCCCCCTTAACCCTGCTACCCTTTTACCGTCTCTGGAAGAGTCCTGGAACCTTGGGTAGTGGGGTTGCTCCACGACTATGGGTTGCGGGTGCTCTTCTGCTGCATTGTACCTTTCTACGAGGGCCACAAGCTCGTCTGCATTGTGGGGGTCACTCCGACTGACCCAACGGCGTAGGGCAGAGGGAAGTTTCCTCAAGAACTGGTCCATGACCAACCGTTCCACGATGTGGCTTGCTGAGTTGATCTCGGGTTGTAGCCACGTCCGAGCGAGGTGGATGAGGTCATACATCTGGCTTCGGGTGGCTTTATCCATCGTGAAGGACCATGCGTGGAACCTTTGTGCATGAACAGCCGTGGTTACGCCGAGGCGGGCGAGGATCTTGAACTTCAATTTTGCATAGACGTTAGCTTCGGCTGGCTCTAGATCAAAGTAAGCCTTCTGGGATTCGCCGCTTAGGAAGGGTGCGATTAGATTGGCCCACTCAGCTTCTGGCCATCCCTCTCTCTGTGCCATGCGTTCAAACGTGAGAAGATAGGTTTCCACATTATCCGAGGGCCCCATCTTCTGAAGGTAGTGGCTTGCCCTGATCCTTTTCGGGACTGGGGCTGCCTCTGCCAGTGGAAGGTTACTGATAGTCCCCCTCAGGATCTCGAGTTCTTGCTGTAAGCCCTGAGCGAACCATTGTTTCTCCTCTCTCAACAAGCGGTTTGTCTCTTGCTGGTTTGCATTCGCCTCTTGCAGGGCTGCATTCGTCTGTTGCTGGTTTGCATTAGTCTCTTGCTGGGCTATTAACAGCTGTTGCTGGATTGCACTCGCCTTTTGCAAGGGCTACATTCGTCTGTTGCTGGTTTGCATTAGCCTCTTGCAGGGCTGCATTCGTCTGTTGCTGGTTTATTAACAGCTGTTGCTGGGTTTCATTCGCGTCTTTCTGTACATATTTTAAAACCCCAGTACATACTAAAAAAAAACAATACATATTAAAAAAATAGACTTAGCTTGGTGATGGTCAGGCCGGGCCCGGTGACTACCAGAGGGCGGGCAACCTGCCGGGGGGAAGGGGGGCGACTGCCAGTGAGGGTAACTGCTAGGAGGCGGGGAAGCGCAGTGACTGCCCGGGGTCCCGGCGGACAGACAAAGCAGTTGCCGCCGAGTCCCGCCTCTCCCCACCTACAGACCTCTTCCTCTCTCTGTCCCACACATAGGACCCTCTGACTTCAGCGTGCGCCAGGCCTCCCACTCATGGCGCTGCGGGCTGGAAGCTAGATCAAACTTATAGAGCACCGACATCAGAGGCCTGTTGTGCACGGACGTTACAGGGCCCGGCGTGGGACAGAGAGAGGAAGAGGCGTGCTGGTGGGGAGAGCTGGGGCCCATTGGCAACTGCTTTGTCCAACCACCGGGCGCCCCACCGCCACCAGCTCCATGCTGCCACCAGGCCAGGACACTTGTACTGGCTGTCCCCCCCTCTCGGCGGACCTGGGTGAAAGTACTAGTGTGAAGATTTTTTTGCCAGATTTGGTAAAAATTGGATCAGACATCTTTTTGTTCTCCAATATTAAAACACAAGCATATCTGGCTACTTAAACTTATACAGAAAGTCCCATCAAAATTAATTTCAAACATACAGTAAGCATTATTTTGTCTTTCCACAGACATGGACATTTTTTTTTAAATTTGTCCCTGTATCTGAAGGAGATTACACAACCTCTCCTCAAAATAAAACTAAGCAGCCAATGTTGACCTGACCTATTGCAATCAAAGTTCCTATGACTTGGTGCCCCAGCCATTGCCATACCGCTTGTTTTTCTAATCAACTATTTTGTCTACAGGGCATATCCTAAAAACTTGAAAAACTGTTGCCTCAGTCTTCAAAAGTGGGGACAAATAAATGGTCTCCAACTACAGGCTGATCTCTCTTCTCCCAATACTTTCCAAAGTCATGGAAAAATGTGTGCACTCCAAAAAAAAGATTACTATACTAAGACAAATTTCCCTAGCCAATTCCAATCTGGCATTCACCCAAAACATTACATGTTGACTAGCCTCTTAAAAGTTTGCAATGAGATCCAGTGTGTAATGAAACTGGGACAACTTACCGGTGAAATATTCCTAGATATTGCAAAGGTTTTTGATACTGTTGATAAAGTTATCTTGCTGAAACAAGCTTCAGTGCTCTGGAACTAATTTCACTCCTACTGTACCCTTCGGTTAGATCCCAATATGTATATCTCTGGCTCTAATTCCAACCCATTGGACGCCACCTGTAGGGTCCCACAAGGTTCTGTTCTGGGGCCCCTACTCTTTTCAGTCTTAATTAATGATCTATCTATAGCTCGTAAGGCAGCTTCTATGCACATGTATGAGGCTGACACAAACTTATATGCACATAGCCCTAGTCTCACTGACCTTGGACACGTATTCTGATTTTTAAAGACTTGAATACTGGATTTTCCAAAACAAGCTGTTTTTAAACACAGACAAAACTTTAACTATGGCATTTGAGACTTAGGCTAAATTTCTAAAGCAACCAATAACAGAGCTACAGATCAGAACCAATTCTAACACCATTCTAGCCCCTGTCACAAGTTTTAAATCTCTGAGCCTATGGCGTGACACCCATTTAACATTTGGGTTTGCATATTGATATTCTGACATCCAAAAACTATCACAAACTAGTGTACTTTATAGAAACGAATCCTCCCTAAGCCCGCTGGTTAGAAAGTGCATCACACAGCAGATGCTAATGCAAATGATAGACTATCGGGACATAGTATATGCTACAGCTCCCCAAACTCACTAGACACCCTCTACAACTCAATATGCCACCTTTTCCTACAATGTAACTACAACACCTATCACTGCGAACTAGATCGGCTATCCGTAGAGTCCTGATGCAAAGTATATTTTTTCCTGTCTTGCCTTCAAATATTTTATGGGTCAGCTACCCACCTATTTGAACAAGCTCCACACCCCTATCGCACACAGCACTTATTATCTGAGATCTGACTTCAAAAGACTACTCACGGTCCCAAGGTTCAACAAAGAATTGCTCCTCCTGTTACCGTGCACCTCACGACTGGAACAACCTACCCAAGACTCTCATAGCTGCCTCCAGGCTAAGTTCTTTCAAGACTACAGCCGTCTCACATTTTAATCTTGTCTGTATCTGTTACAATTCCACATAATTATATATTACCTCTAACTGTTCTGAAATGTCTTTAAACATAATGTGTAACCTCTGTTCATTTAATGTAACCATGTATTGTCGCCATAACTCTATGCCCAGGACATACTTGAAAACGAGAGGTAACTCTCAATGTATTACTTCCTGGTAAAACATTTTATAAATAAATAGTCAACTGTCCAAACCTTGGCACATAAAATTACGAACATATACATTTTATAATATAATGCATTATAACAATATATAGACAATAGACAATAATTGTTAGTCATACTTTGAAAAGGCAAGATATGGCAAGGATATAGTTTGTTTATCGCATAACTTCATATAAGCAACAATGGAAACCATTATGACAAAGAGTACTAAAATATGCAGCAAGCATTACATTATAGCATAGGGAATAAAAAAAAAATATATATATATATATATATATATATATACTGTATATATATATTTATAGTGTGTGTATGTATGTGTGTGTGTGTCTACAGTATATATATATATATATATTATGACTAAAAAGGAGGGAGAGTAGGGTCAAAAAGGTGCACTCAAATGCTGAATTATGAAAAATAGAAATGGACTTTATTAACAAAGAGTATAAAAAACACAAAAGACAGACCCACACAAATCACATGTCAGATCGCTATGCGACACAACGTAAAAACATCAAAGAGGTACAATTAGTCTGATAAGAGCCAAAGCAGGGTAACAATATATCATTACAAATATAACATAACAGAACTAGGGGAAAAATATTTCTCCCCAAGTAATGTTTACTGAGATCGGCCGATCCAGAACAAGAGTAGCAATGAATATAAATGGTAAGTAGATACAGACCACAAGAAAAAGATTGGATATATATTGTAGTAAATATACATAAACCTCTTAATGATGATGAGAGATAGTTAGGCACATAGCTAGAAATACATAAAGTTGTGACCCTTAAATGTGCTGTAAATCAGCTGAATAAAGTGATGCCCAAATTGAGCTGCACATGTAAGATAAGTAGCAGTAGTGGTAGATCTATAAAGTGCACTGGTAGCGCTCATATAAAGTCCCCTGAGATACAGAGCTCAAAAATAATGAGCAGTGGTGGTGTGTGAATAACACAGGGACATAGAGCACTGCTGTGTGTGGTGTGCACAAAGCACTGAGGAAATCCAGTGATAAATACCAGCGTTACTCAGTCAGGCAGCAGGAGAATCAGATGATAAAGACCAAAGTCTTGCAGTGGGACATCAGCAGTAAAACGGAGGAAAGTCTCACGCAGTATGGTAAGGCACACGGGTCACAGGATGGAGGGGTGCTGTCACAGCTCTGCTCCTACGGCCGTTTCGCCAAAAAGGCTTCTTCCGGGAGCATACAGTGTCAGCATAAACAAACACTCTTAAAGGGCTCCGTTTTCCCGCCAAAAGTTCACTCGTGACCAACAGCCAATAAGAAATTCTGAAAAATAGAACCGTGTCAGCTGTTGCTATGTGGAAGTGAGCAGAACTTTGGCGGGAAAACGGAGCCCTTTAAGAGTGTTTGTTTATGCTGACACTGTATGCTCCCGGAAGAAGCCTTTTTGGCGAAACGGCCGTAGGAGCAGAGCTGTGACAGCACCCCTCCATCCTGTGACCCGTGTGCCTTACCATACTGCGTGAGACTTTCCTCCGTTTTACTGCTGATGTCCCACTGCAAGACTTTGGTCTTTATCATCTGATTCTCCTGCTGCCTGACTGAGTAACGCTGGTATTTATCACTGGATTTCCTCAGTGCTTTGTGCACACCACACACAGCAGTGCTCTATGTCCCTGTGTTATTCACACACCACCACTGCTCATTATTTTTGAGCTCTGTATCTCAGGGGACTTTATATGAGCGCTACCAGTGCACTTTATAGATCTACCACTGCTGCTACTTATCTTACATGTGCAGCTCAATTTGGGCATCACTTTATTCAGCTGATTTACAGCACATTTAAGGGTCACAACTTTATGTATTTCTAGCTATGTGCCTAACTATCTCTCATCATCATTAAGAGGTTTATGTATATTTACTACAATATATATCCAATCTTTTTCTTGTGGTCTGTATCTACTTACCATTTATATTCATTGCTACTCTTGTTCTGGATCGGCCGATCTCAGTAAACATTACTTGGGGAGAAATATTTTTCCCCTAGTTCTGTTATGTTATATTTGTAATGATATATTGTTACCCTGCTTTGGCTCTTATCAGACCAATTGTACCTCTTTGATGTTTTTACGTTGTGTCGCATAGCGATCTGACATGTGATTTGTGTGGGTCTGTCTTTTGTGTTTTTTATACTCTTTGTTAATAAAGTCCATTTCTATTTTTCATAATTCAGCATTTGAGTGCACCTTTTTGACCCTACTCTCCCTCCTTTTTAGTCATATTATTCCTTTGGGTCGGTAGCACCACCAGAGGGTTACCTTTTACCTTGACCTCTGGTGAACTGATTATTTAATCACACAAGGGTGATTTGATTGCGGCATCTATTGTGAGTTTTATATATATATATATATATATATATATATATATATATATATATATATATATATATATATATACCGTGTTCGACAAACCTATACATTTGCACGCCCCGGGCGAGTGGATTTAACATCGTGGAGAGCGCCTATTTGCCCAAGCAGCACACGTTTGGTACTAGGTGGCGAGTAGATTTATTTGTTCGGCGAGTAGATTTTTTGGTGATTTGTCGACCACTGTGTATATATATATATATATATATATATATATATATATATATATATATATATATATATATATATATATATATATATATTTATATATATATATATTTATATATATATATATTTATTTAAAAAATCTTTTTGTTGCTTTCTATTAAACTATGTGGATGGAAAATAAATCTTAACACATCTGATGCATTTCAGCACAAAATGGTGCTTCATAAGCTCGTATCTTTATTTCATTTGACTGACTCCTTCATTTGTGACGACCTGGAGATTTGCGGCGAGTACAGCAGCATCAAGTTGCAGATAAAATTGTTCATCTGTGTATTCCTTCAAAGAAAGAGGCAGCCCATGGAATACCTTAAATAGCAAAATTATTTCTTTGTATAAAGGCATACCCCGGTTTAAGGACACTCACTTTAAGTACACTCGCGAGTAAGGACATATCGCCCAATAGGCAAACGGCAGCTCACGCATGCGCCAGTCAGCACGTCCTGATCAGCAATACCGGCTCCCTACCTGTACCGAAGCTGTGCGCCAGCGGGGAGACTATAGAGTCTGTTACACATGCATTATTTACAGCAGTTAGGCACGTATATGACGATTGCAGTACAGTACATGCATCAATAAGTGGGGAAAAGGTTGTGCTTCACTTTAAGTACATTTTCGCTTTACATACATGCTCCGGTCCCATTGCGTACGTTAATGCGGGGTATGCCTGTAATTTGTTTGTAGGCTCTTGTATAGTGGCCATTGATATATAATACAAAGAACCTATGTACTAAATGATCACAAACGTTTTTTTTTATGCAAAACTGTAGCATGCATACTCAATTTCACTTGTGTGCACGCAAGTACTGAACTAAGTTCAAGTTTCTCCATCTGCGCCACTGTGTCAAAGTTTTTTTTTTTTTTCATTTATTTTGGCGGACAGAAATAGACTGCGCTTGGCGTAGAGCTATGAATGGTATGTGTGACAGTAGGGGTAGATTTGGCTGCTTTTAATAAAGGTTAAGCCCGCCATTACCCTTATCTGTCAATAATATATCAGTGTTGTATATATCTATGTGTTATGTAGCCTGGTTCCAGCACTTCAGGGACCAGGGGTTAACTATGTTCAGGAGGAAATGTTGCATGTTTCATGTGACCTTTTTCGTGTTACCCTTTTTATGTATCTCTTTTCATGTTACATTTAATCCACCAATTAGGGTGGCAAGTAATATTGGAAGCACCTGCCAATGACCCTCCCTATGTGTATTCATGATTTGCCATGGGGTTTAAAAGGTGGGGAGGTAGGCCCCAGTATGAGCCAGTGCCTGTTAGTTCCAGGCAGGGTTTCCAGTCGTAGGTCGGAGTTCCTGGGTTCCTGTTGTGCCTGTTTGGGTCTCTGATAGCAGTGCCTGCTAGACACTGTGTGATATCAGAACGGAGGTCCTCGCACCTAGGCCTGTAGGGTGTTCCCCAGTTTGGAGTGTATGTTTTATGTATTGGACAGTTGTGGATATCATTTTCCAATAAAGTCAATTTTATTAACTCTGTAGTTCTGTCTGGCGAGTTGATCCCTGGTGTATTTGTCCTGGTCTCCTGTGACGACATGCACTAACGAATATTTCCGTGCCCCACAAAATCAATTAAAAGTATGCCAAAATCGTCCACCAAGTTGAACTTGGCGTAAACCCTAAAACTACAGAATAGTTTTGGCACAGAATGAAGTTGCTATTTATAAACCCCAACATGTATTTGACAAAGCATGGATGTTTCATTGTTACCAAAAATATTATTTTTACAGTATAGCTATTGGAAAAAAAAATACTATTACTATTAATCAATTAGATAGAGGCATCCCTCATATTGAATACCTATCTAAAATATATAATATGTATATGGGGCTGGCTGGCAAATTATAGGTCAGTGGAAAGCCCAAGTGACTGGCCCAGGAATCAGGCAGACCACACACAAATATACAAGCAGTTACGCACACTCGCACATATCTGATACATGCACGCACTATAGACACCTACAACATACGTGATTATAATTTTATATCTCTCTCTATATATATATATATATATATATATGTATATATATACACACACACACACACACACACACGTATATATATTACACCATTTTTTTAAATGATTTGCGTATTGGAAACAAAAGAAGCCATGATATAATGAAACCTCAAAAAGGCATAAAAAAATGTTTAGGCTACAGGAGTTGATTCTCATTTTAGTAATGATTAGCTCCGTAATAATCAAAGAGGATCAGGGATGAGGGCATCAGTAAACAGCTTCAAAGATGCTTCCCTCCTGCTCTTAACTCAGCTAATCACGCATGAACAGGAAGTTCCTAATATGTGTCTTATTAAGCCAGACAGAAACCTATTACACACAGCAAAGTATAGAGCTGGGTACAGATCAGTGTACGCACATTGAGGCTGCTTTACAGTCAGCGGTGGTGCTAAGCATGAACACAGTGTCCGTATCCTTCAGGAGGCTATAGCAGGAAACAGATTGTAAGGTCCCACTAAACGGCCATAACAGGCAAAAAATAGGCTCATCCACATTTACTCAGACATACACATACTGAAACTTATAGTTAGAGTGAAACATTTTAATTATAACATTTTGACTAAATTGCACTTTTGGTGATTAAAATCAGGGATAGTACTGAAACATTTTAATTACAACATATTAACTGAAATGCACTAAAAAAGCGCCCACAGTTAGTCTTGAATTTCCCATCCTTTTCATGATATATCTACTATATATGTCAAAATGTTTGTCTGTGTGTGTCATTATACACGCCCAAACTATAAGACCTGGAACAACAAAACTTGGAAGGATTACTTTATGTATCAAAATAAGTCGAACTGTCATGGTTTGCATCCTCTCGAACACTCCAACAGGGATGCACAGTCGATTTAAAAATCTGCCGCCCATAGGCACTTGCCATGGGGGGCTGCCTCCTCCTTTGTGCCACCCTCCTTAAGCGTTGCAGCATCCAATGTTTCCATTACAATGCATCACCATGTGACATCGCAGCGTCATTTGACGCCACGACGTTGGAGCAGGAGGGTGGCATGAAGGAGGTAAGAGAGAAAAGTTATATCTATGGCGCTTGGCCCCAAGTAATACTGAATAAAAAAGGATATATACAGCCAGATGGAAGGTAATATCCACTTGGGCTCTCCTCGTGTAGACGGTAAATCATGAAAAAGATATAAAAACAAACATAGTGTAATACAGTAACTAACAAAAAACATATAACACCGCTAACAAACACTAAGACAGACAAATGCTGAGACAGGCAGATGACTGGAATGATTAAAAAAGCATTTAATACAACAACTGATAATTCAGTAAAAATAAAAACACACAATGAAGAAAGTCCCTATGGTATCCTGTAGCTAGCTGAAATGCCCGCTTACCGGAGCCTAGTTGGTAACAGGCAGTGGATAATCGGAGAGTATCCCCTCTCATAGGGCGCTGGTGCAGCTCCTGCCCATCTCTCTGGCGTCTGCCACGTGTAGTCGTCTGGAGTCTGAAGAATCAGTGGATGGAGCGGCTGTCCACGCATCACAAGGGCAGAGAAAGCGGTCTGAGCGCCTTGCCTTCGTCCTCCGTGGTGTGGACTCCAAAGTTCTGCAACGCGTGTAAAGCCGGACACATACAGTACATACGTACGTACATACATACATACAAGGATGGGCATAATAATCTGAATAGTAATGAATATAACAATGTTTTTAGCGCTTGTGTGCATCTGTGTGAGTTCCCAAAGAAATTTAAATTGACTGCAGATAAAAAGCACATGGCCCACCTAGTCTGCCCAAATTCTCTTGTAACTTGCACTGTGGTTGCACCATCTGATCCATGCATATAGTAAAAAATATCAAATGGTTTAGATTAGCTTTTGTTTTGTAACAGGCCACTTGAGTTCCCTTTTTCACTTACAGGCTTCAGAAGTCAAAACATATGTTACAGGAAGTTATTGTAGACATTGCAAGCAGATGATATGGGAGTTCTAATAATGAATAGCAGGGCTTCGGTACTACTGTAAAAAAAAAAAAATATAAAATAAAACCCACTAAGCATGTTATTCAGCCTCAATAAGACATAAAAACCAACAACCACTATCACCCACACTAGATGTTATTTTTAACATCTAAGGCATTTTGTTTGTCTGAGTTCATAAACCAAAAAATTCTCCTTTCAGTAAAAATATTTCAGACAACCCCATCACTTAATATATGCAGGCGGTCCTCGAGGAGAGACAGCAAAGTGAGTAGGAAGAGGAAACAGAGAGACAGAAAGGAGAAGAGGAGACAGATGAGATGAGTAGGAGAGGAGGGAGTGTAGTGTGCAGAGAGGAGAAGATACAGTAAAGGTAGGAAGTGCAAAGAGAGGGGAGTAGAGAGTGCAAAGAGGAGCAGGGCATGATGGACGGTTGTGTGTGTGTGTGTGTATACAGTATATATACAGTATATAAAATCACATTCACACCTAGTGATACACGGCATTCTTTTTATTCTAGAAACGTATACCATACGTTTTTAGTGTAATTAAGAACATTGGCTTTCATACAGTTTGGACTGAATAATCCTAATAATTAGGTATGTTATCAAAACATATACATATTTAAATGCACATCTTGTTTTCAAGTACAGTATGTTGCTTGGATAATAGAGATGAGAAATGCATACTGAACCATTGTATGGATGTTGTATGTCTGTCAACATTGCCCATTCACTTTACACATACAGTAGCTTAAACAAGCAATGTACAGACATACCCCGCTTTAAGGATACTCACTTTAAGTACACTCGTGAGTAAGGACATATCGCCCAATAGGCAAACGTCAGCTCACGCATGCGCCTGTCTGCACGTCCTGAACAGCAATACAGGCTCCCTACCTCCACTGAAGCTGTGCACAAGCGGGGAGACTATAGAGCCTGTTACAAATGCGTTATTTACATCAGTTATGCACGTATGTGATGATTGCCGTACAGTACATGCTTCGATAAGTGGAGAAAAGGTAGTGCTTCACTTTAAGTACATTTTCGCTTTACATACATGCTCCGGTCCCATTGCGTTCGTTAATGCGAGGTATGCCTGTATACACTTTTTTCATGTATTATTTTTTTACATCGGCTTGAAGCAGGGGGTGTCCGGAGCTAAAACCCATTAATTTCAGCTCTGGACACCCCCTGCTTCAATCCTATGTTAAAAAATAAATTGCATGCTTGGATTACCTCTAAGAAAATAACCAAAAGTTTCACTGTCAGCCAACTGAGAATAAGGAGACTGAGACTGCAAGAAACTTGGAAACTAAGCTACAGAAACATCTTTTTTGAATAGGTGACCAGTGACCTTTGTTGAACCATAGAAGTTCTAATTTTCTTTGTCCCTCATCTTGTTACTCAAGGTCAATGGCGGTGTGTGGAAATAAATCTTTGATACAATGGATCTTCATTGCACATCCTTTCTTTAAAACAGAACACATATAAAAAGGAAGAAACTTCTCACGCAAAAAGTATTAGGATGCAAGAGAAACATGGATGCTTTCGATCTGTTCAATGTGCAGTCCGACTTAGCCAGTCCTTCATTTTAAATGCAAACATTTAAATAAAATTACGAATATTTTGACACGCTATGAAGGAAGATGGTGGCTTGAAGCACGAGCTCCGTACTATCTTGTGCCTTAACTGATGCTAGATGGGACAAATCTTAAGCTAAATCTGCTCTATCAATATAGAATGAAACCTTAAAGTGCTATGGTCCAGAAAATCTATAAAATTTAAAAAAAAGAACACAGAAAGACAAGTTCTGTAAAAAACGCGAGGCATCCGAGAACTTGCTCCCCTCCAATCCCCAGGCACGGGCCCAGTCGGAGTCTGAATCAGAGATGGAGCCAGACACATTACCCTCCATGAAAAGAGATATAAGCAATTTCAATAGGAAGCTTATACTTTTAATGGAGAAACGGTATCTGAAATGAAAAAAGATATTTCATCACCAGGTGAAAGAACAGACTCCCTAGAAAAGAAGGTGGACGATACAATACCCAGTAAAACCACATTTACACCGCGATAAAAGAGGTAAAGTCCCAGATAGCTGACATCAGTAAACGATACGAAGATGCAGAAAACAGATACCGTAGAAATAACCTCAGAATCCGAGGTATCCCTAAATTAATATCAGACGCGGAAGGATTCATGGGCAGATGACTCACATTGACACTGACAGATTACACCGAGGGGTCCCTAACCCTCGACGGGTGTCACAGGGCCCTAAAGGGAGGGCGAAACTCCATCCAACATGCAATGCAGTTATCAAGTCTCATTATTATAAGACCAAAGAAGCCTTAAATGCAGTCGCTAGGCGCAGACGATCTGGCCTATGAAAACATACCTTTACAGGTTTTTGTGGATCTTTCACCCTCAACTTTATCCCGCAGACAGAACTGAAAGAGGTTACATAAAAGCTCAGCGAAAATATCAAATACCTGTGGGCCTTCCCATGTAGGCTCATGGTCTTCAGGGAGGGTTATGTCCATGCACTAAGAGACCCAGAATGGACTACTGTATGCATACCTGTATCAACGACCACAGCGAGGTTAGAGGGCCCTCCAAACATGCGCGTCCCTTTGCCACCCAGAAGAAATCTGAGAGCCCAATCTCCTCTCCCTAGAGACCAACAGACATATGAGACATACCTGAGGACTACACCGGGCCTGTTTTCCAGTCGGGACTCGGGTGGTATGTGTAACTTTTCATTCATCACGTTCAAAGAATAATGGGCTGATGGCGGCCCTTCCAAGACACTCAGGATACCCCACGATTGGCGGAGGAGAGGATTGTCCATCTGTGGCGGTTCATGGGAGTGGTGAGTGAGAAATTAATGGGACTGCTGGAAGTCCTCCATGGAGCCAGACGGCTTTGAGCCGCCCGGTGTGGAAAGCCATGCGGGGAGTCATGACTTGGTCTTGTAGGGTCTGAAGATGTGTAAACCATTGGCTCTCTTGTGGGTCTTCCACTCCAGCAGCACCGCCTGCCGCTATATTTTAGTGAGCGAAAAAATCTCTATAGCACACACTTTTTTTTTCAAATTTCAGGATCAGGCCCTTCCTGGCCCATCCCTCCAGAATCAACAGAAATATAGCCCCTGGAATTTAAAGCTTGTGGGCCTGGTTTGGCGGTGGGTTGTTGAGGAACGTGACACACATGGCAGTACATTCCAATCCAGGGGGAAGCCTCTCAACATTAAATGAAAGCGGGGAAGGGGGGGGAGGCGACACACGGAAGACTGTGCCTCCGAATACCCAGAAACAGTTACACACTTGAGCCCGACGGCAGTTTATAACAGGTTTACGTTTACACAATCTATGAATGTAGTCTGAAGTTAGAAATGAACAAGAGACCAGTTAGAGTTGTTAAGCTTTATGTGGATGTTAACTGTTTTAGAATGTAAAATATATAATATGTATCTTTAACCACCTTAACGAGATGGAATAAGTCTGTATAAAGTAGACGAAGCATTGCGGGAGCTATTGGCAATGGAGCAGTAACTCCAATCGGCTTACGAGACCCAGGGTCATTTTTATTCATGAGGCCACATTCTCCAACCCCTCCTCCCTAACTCACTCCCCTCCCTAACTCGCTCCTCACCCGAAGCTTTTTCACAAGTGGAAACAATAAAAAAAGACCACAGCACAACCTCACTTTCTACCTTCTTCAATGAATCTCAAAGCCAAATTTACCCATAGAACCAGCTTAAAATGAAGAGTGGGACTCGACAGGACTGCCCATTCCCCCCCCCCCCCGCCCTTAATATTCGCACTGTGTATGGAACCATTAGCGGCACATACCTGAAACAATGAGAATATTACAGGTTTTCAGGCGGGGGACAAATCTCACAAACTGGCCCTTTTTGTTGATGATATCTTGTCAATATATAAACCCCTGCTTTCTCTTCCCAATCTATTCATTGACCTCTCCTGCTTCAACAAATTGTTTGGATTTAAAATCAACAATAGTAAATCCGCAGCTCTGAACATTTATCGAAAAAAAGAGGTCAATAGAGTTACATTTCGATTTCAAATGGCAAGAAATGGCCATTAAATATCTCGGAGTGTTCATAACTAAAGTTTATGAAACACTCTATAAAGCTAATTATCCTAAGATACTACAGACTCTTAGGAACAATCTCTAAATATGGAGACTGTTATACCTTTTTCAAACCCTACCAATACCTTTCATATACTCAGATATTCTCAGTCTCCAGTCCCTTATTACGTAATGTATCTGGAACAACTGAGGACCCAGAACAAATAGATATACTGTATTTGATCACACCACTGTATTTGATCACACCCCACTATAGCAGGAGGGTTAGGCCTTCCTTGTTTATTGTCAAATTATAGAGCAGCCCAAGCTGGCCAGTTGGTAGTCGTCACGGGAGACCAGGCAATTACACCTTTATACCGGGATCATATCACTGAGCAAAACCAATAAGTAAAACAAATGGTCATTTATTCCATTGAAACAGATGTACACACAGTTACTTACAATAAACATGAGAAAACACACTTACTTGGGGAATTGGTGTTGAAAATACTATACTTTGCAGTTCCAAAACGCCACAGCTCCCTCTCTCTCCAAAGGGCTAGAATTCACTTGCTGCTTAGAATCTTAGAAAACTTTGAGAGCCGTAGAAAACTTTAAAGAAACTTAGAAACCTTAGAGAAACTTAGAAAACTGAAACTCTGAGCTGCATAAGGGTTTATAATACCTCTGGTGCTTCATTCCAAAATTACTATGGCCCAAAGAAAAAGCCTGAGAAATCTCTCAGCAGCTAATCAGAGCAGGGCTCATCTTGCTGATGTCAGAGAAAGGGGCATGGCTATCTGCAGGGAAGGCTCCGCTGAGTCTGACAGAACCCATATAGCTGTTGGGGCCTTTTCCTTTGCCCCTCCTTGCTACCAAATGGTATTGACACCTCCATAGTCTGGATTCCCTTTGAAGCTAGAAGGTGGGGTAGACATTATGTCTCCGATGCAAATGCTGCATGGATTTTTATACATACAGTATAACACCCTCTGAACCTTACTTTATTAAAGTATAAACCTTTCATTTTTATGCTGCTAAAATGTCTTTTTGGTGATGAGAGATTGAATGAGAACTTGTACTTTTTAGTCCCACTAGCCATATGCCTCACACTCTGCAAAACCTGACTTTAGACTTTAACAAAACCTCATAGTCTTATATATAACTGGAGCACCCCCTGAATCCCTATACTGGGTTCATGGTGATCTGGGCATTAAGTGGGCATCCCCCCTTATACTAAGGACCCATTGACTGGTTCAGGGACACCTTATATCCCTATGCCCCTTTTACCTTTCTGTGCTGAAGCAGGGAACTTGGCTGTGAGTCGCATAACTGTTTTCAAGGGAGGATTTTGACTAGAGGTCTGTGCCTATATGTCCCTGGGAATCTGACTTGATACATTTTTGGGGTGACCAGCAACCCTGGGCCCTGTCTACCGACACACAATGTGACAACACTTTTTCCGCTAACCCCCCCTTGAAACTCACAGCCTGTGAATCACCACTGGTTAGCATGCCTGGAAAGGTAAAACACACATAAATTCCTTATTGTTGAACAATCACATACATTTCATGTACAACCAGTGGGTCCAAGTGCTAACACTCTAAACCCATAAATATGGTTCAGAGGTAATCAGCCGGGCATAATACCTTTATTGATGGCCTGGTTACCCCTTCACCGTGACAGTAGTTTGACATGCAAACCCATTCCACAGAAGATGGGTAGCTCTAGAGCAGTGTTTTCCAACCGGGGTTCCCTGATCTCCCAGAGCAGGAAGAGAGCAGGGCAATTGTCTCTATCCTGATTGGCTGCATTACCCAGCAGCAGCCAATCGGGAGGAGGTGTCAGGAGCCTGTGGGGTTGTGGCCAAGCATAGGAGGAGGCAGCATGGACTGGAGAGGTGAGGGTGGGTGGGGTTTTCTGTGACTGTCCTGTTGTGTGTGTGTTTTCTGTGACTGTGCTGTTGTGTGTGTTTTCTGTGACTCTCCTGTTGTGTGTGTGTGTTTTCTGTGACTGTGGTGTGTGTGTGTGGTTTCTGTGACTGTCCTGTTTGTGTGTGTGTGTGGTTTCTGTGACTTTCTGCCCCCCTCTGTCTGTCTGTCTCTTTCTCCTGTGACAGTCTCTCTGTCCTGTGTTTTCGGTGACCCTGATGTAGGGGTGCCTCAGCAACTGAGCACTGTGGTTAGGGGTGCCACAAGAAAAAAAGTTTGAAAACTTCTGCTCCAAAGGCATCTCAGGTCCAACCCCCAGGTATAGAGAAGATCCTTTGGCTCCCAGGCCAAACCAGGACAACTACAATGCTTTACCGACCATTGCTCATTCCCTCAAACTATGGGACAAATTAAAATTTAAATATAAGCTCACTACCAAAAATTCCCTGATGGCCCCTATACTTGGAAATATAGAATTTCCCCCAGGCCTAGATAAACGTCGGTTTGTGAATTGGGATAAAGTCCAAATCACTAGACTTCTAGACATCCTCGCTGACTTAACAATGAAACAATTCAACCAATTAACAACCGATAACCTACGATCCAGAGAAATATTTTGCTTCCTTCAAATAAGAGCATTCTTCTCAATGGAAAACCGTAAAAATCCAGAATTAGAATTTGAAAGAAAATGCTTAGAAGCAGAGACCCAACAGAGCTTAACTTCAATGCTATACAGGGGGGTTGCATTCCCAGAATCAGACTCAAGATATACTTAAATATATTAGTACAGGGGTGTGCAAAAATGGGGAGGCATGTGAGATTTTCGGGGAGGGGGGGTGGGGCGCAGTGCTTACAGAGCCCTGCGTTCTTCCCCAAAGCATTTGAATTAAATACCAGGGATCATGTGCAAGGCCTCTGTAAGTTCCCTTACCTGATCTTTGGCAACTTCTGGCGACGCGGCATCAAATTATGTCGTGTCGCTATGGCAACGTGATGTCACATAATGTCAGAACGCCGGAGACAAGATGGGGGGGGGGAGGTTTGGGGGGGGACAGCAGGCAGGGGGGCGCAGGGGAAACAGTTTGCGAATCCCTGTATTAGAATATGGGAATTAGAACTAGGGAAAGAGTTAGAAAGAGACGACTTGGACGATATCTTTAATGCATTAGCCAGCTGTTCAATATGCACAACAACTAAAGAAAAAGCTTATAAAGTAATGATGCATTGGTGTAAAACCCAAGTAGCTATATCGATATACTCCTCAGGGTACACCTCCCTCTGTCTCAAGGGCTACCAGGAATCGGCCTCATTCCTCCACATGTTGTGGACATGCCTCCAAATCTCAAAGCTATGGAGGCAGGTAAAAACCTGGATTTAAGTAATCCTAAAACTAGATATACCCATGCAGCCTTGGCTCTGTCAAACAAACCCATCCAAAACATATCACGATCAGAAAACAAGTTAAACTCACATATAGCTACAAGATGTGAAATTGCTAAAGTCTGGAAGCAAAACAAAAATACCCTCTATTTTGAGCATTAGGAACAAAATGTGGCATATTTGCCAAATGGAAAAACTGATTAGCTTCCTAAACGATACCTGCCATAAATTCCAAAAAACATGGCAACCTTGGCTCTCTTATGTGAGCACTTCATGTCAATTCATTTATTTTCTGAATAAATTAATAAAAACATGAAAGGGATCATGCCTAGGGGTCGAATTCTCTGACTGACTAGATAGGCGTTTACTGATTTGAATACCATTAGCCAAAAAGTTGTAACATGTACCTTGCATAATGCATCTCCCCATTGATGTAAAAGCTTTCTTCCTCCCCTATATTCTTTTGTACCCTGCTCTCCCCTCCCACATATATATGTTATGTTTATATCAAAATGACAACAACAAAAATATTAAAACACTTCTATTTCAAATGGTGGGGCAAAGTATTAAGACCACAGTTGTGCAATTTTGTCATGGAATGGGACATTTCACGGCAACCTCTCTGCCATCATCGTTCAACCGCCAAGGCCAATCCACCGATGGCCATTTTGTCCCTAAGGTAACAGGTTTGCATTAGCATTAGGGGTTAACTTTAGGCAAAGGGGTTAAGCATTTTAGGGTAAGGTTAGGGGGTTAAGGTTAGGGGTTTTAGGGTAAGGTTAAGGTATTTAGGGTTAATATTAGCGATTGCAATAGGGGTTAAGGTTAGGATTTTTTAGAGTAAGGAGTAAGGTTAGGGGGTTACCTTGGTGCTGAAACGACCGGTGGCTAAATGTGGCAATTCTGTGCTCCCCCCCAAATTAATGTCAAAACACATAAAGAATTCATAAAGAAATAAACCCCCCCGTACACATACAGTATAGTAATGTGCAAAATTAATATTATCCACATATGGATAATAGGGAATTTGCCCATTTAAATCACATAAAGAACAATAAATACAATAAATACAGATAGCACTCACCCATGTCTGGCTGCCACGATGAAGGCAATCCTCATCTTCATCACCATCCATGTCCCCTCCGATGCTGCAAAACATGAACAAGAATAAAAACAGCAAATACACAACAAACAGCCAATACACAACAAACAATACACAGCCCCACAATAAACATCATGATATTTATTAAATACATAACCCACCCCCTGTGCCCCCCATAAATACATGATTTATTATTTTACATACAGGGTTAATACCCCAGGCCCACGGGAGTCCACGGGGGGCCTGACGGGTCACCTCACAGACCTACAGTAGCCCAGCACCATGTTTCAAACAGGGTCTGGAGGCCTACGGGTGGTCCCCGCCAGGCGCCGTGGTCCACCAGGTGGTCTCCACGGGTCACCGTGGGCCACAATGGGGTCCCCACAGGTAGGCCCACGGCTGTCTGGGGGGCCCTGGTCAGACCCACAGGTGTCTGAGGGGCCTCGGGTGGTTCAGACGGGGGTCTGGGGCTCACGGGTGGTCCCTACGGGTCTGCAGTGCCCCCACAGATGTGGGGCCACCGGTTCTTCCCCGCAGGTGTCCCCTGTGGGCCCGGCAGCCGTTTACCCGTGAGAAGCCCGAGGAGACCGCAGGTGGTCTCCATATGTCCCCCGCAGACCTGACGAATCAACCCTGTATGTAAAAAATATAAACTTGTCCTATACATTAAATACATCAATCCCCCCCCCAACACATACAGTACAATAATGTGCAAAATAACTATTATCCAGATAGTGATAATAGATTATTTGCCCATTATTAAACACATTAAATAGCATAATAAAATAATTAAAGTTCTACTGACCTCATCAATAAGAAGCCCCCTCGCCAGCAAAATCCGTGTCCTCTATTGCCAACAAAATACATAGCCAATACATTGCAATTACATTCTGATATCAATTAACCCCTTAATCACCTTATCGGATAATAACCGCAAAGGTAATTAAGGGGTTAAGCCACCCTGGCCCGATACCCACTCTTCACCCATTCATTTGTACAGTGGCTTCATCATGCAACTATATATATACACACATATATTTATATATATATACACACACACACACACACACACACACACATATATATATATACACACACATATCTATATCTATAGATATATCTATCTATCTATCAATCTATCTATCTATCTATCTATAGATATATATTTATGATATCTATACATACATATATATACACATGATGAACCAATATACAAAGAAATGTTTAAGGGTTAAAAAAAACATGCACAAATAAAAATACCACTTCTCCATATCAGCCACAGTCTAACAAAATCCTATTTCCTAATAAAATCATTCTCATCTGCCAATCAAAAGCATCAAATGCCAATCAAAACATTGAATTTACATTGTATACATGATGCATAAAATCTGTGCACCATGTACACTCTGCCAATCAATGTTAACAATAAAATATTCAAAAGAAAATACACTGAAATCCAAACAAGTATACTCTTTAAACCAAGCAAGGCAACCAAAATAAATTACCATTAATTAATCAAATCCCAAAACAATTAAAATACCATCCAAATCAATTACACAATTAACTCTTTTAATCGTTAAACAAACCCGTTATCCAACAAAGTGTCAAGGATTGAACTTCGGCTGAAGTGGATCCCAGTGGCAGGAACAGCAGGGAGCGAAGTAGGGGTCACAAGCAGAGATCCAAGGCAGGCGGCAGGTAGCGAAGTCCGGTAACAAGCAGAGGTCGGCAACGAGGAAACTGGAACAGGATGATAGCAAAAGCTAACACAGCAGTAAACACAAGAACCTTGCAGGTGCTAAGGAACCAGTATAAACAGGCAAGGAGGAACAGGAAAGGGAGGTTTATATAGGCAGGCTGAGAGGTGGAGCACAGGTGCAGAGGTGTCAGGTAACAGGTTCTGGAATGTTCCTAGTTTAGCAGCAGCAATCCCGGTGGACAAGTTTAGGTACTGCAGGCTATAACAAGACATTAGAGTGGCAGCAGTCCCGGTGGCAAAGCATAGGTACAGCAGGCTAGAGAATATGACATTACTCCCCCCTCCCAAGAGCGTTCTCCGGACGATCCTTGCTAGGCTTGTCTGGATATCGTCGGTGGAAAGCTTTGACTAGTCGCGGAGCATGTACAAAATCTTTGGGTTCCCAAGACCTCTCCTCTGGGCCATAGCCCCCCCAGTGAACCAGGTACTGTAGTTTCCCTCGGTGTAACCTGGAATCCAAAATTCTTTCCACAATGAATTCCTCTTCGTTATCCACGAGGATGGGTTCAGGGGGAGGAAGTCTCCGTCCAGGAAATGGGTTCTCACGGAAAGGTTTCAGCAGAGAAGAGTGAAACACAGGGTGTATTTTGATGGTCTCAGGAAGCTCTAATCTGAAGGACACTGGATTTATTAGTGCTGAGATGCGAAAAGGCCCGATGTACTTTTGGCCCAATTTAATGGTTGGAACCTTTAGACGTAGATTTTTTGTAGAAAGCCAGACTTTATCCCCGACTTGAAATTCTGGGGACGGTCTGCGGTGTTGGTCTGCTGCTCTTTTGTACTTTACTTGAGTCTCACGAAGCGTCTCTTTGAGGGTCTCCTGGATGTCTCGCAGAGTCTCCAGTTTCTCTGTAACTGCCGGAATGGGTCCTGAAGATGGAAAACGAGGAATAAAGGTTGGATGAAATCCATAATTTGAGAAAAAGGGGCTCTTCTGAGTCGATGAATGATGTGAGTTGTTGTATGAAAACTCAGCTAATGGTAGGAAATCAATCCAGTCATCCTGGAGATGACAAACAAAACATCGTAAGTATTGTTCCAAAGTCTGATTGGTCCTTTCTGTTTGGCCATTGGATTGTGGATGATAGCCAGACGATAAATTTAAACGAATTCCTAGAGAGGAACAGAAGGTCCTCCAAAATTTTGAAGTGAATTGTACCCCTCTATCGGATATGATCTCATCAGGAGCCCCGTGAAGCCGAAACACCTCTTTCACAATCAACTTGGCTGTCTGGTCTGCAGAAGGAAGATTCTGTGCTGCAATGAAGTGAGCCATCTTTGTAAGTCGATCCACCACTACCAGGATGGTATTATGTCCATTTGATCGTGGCAGGTCAACAATAAAATCCATTGATATGGACCCCCAAGGACGAGTTGGAACCGGAAGAGGCTGCAGTAAACCCACGGGTGATGCTCGAGGGGTCTTGGTCCTAGCACAAGTTTCACAGGAGAGGACATAGTCTTTAACATCTTGTGCTAATTTAGGCCACCAAAAAGAGCGAGACAACAGTTCCTGTGTCTTGAGGACACCTGGGTGACCCGCGGGTCGGGAGTCGTGCATTAATTGGAGCACCTCTAATCTTACCTCCTTAGGAACGAACAGACGATCATTACAGTTCCAGAGACCATCACATAGAAATAGTTCTGCTTCCGGAGGAGGGTTTTTAAGAAAAGTGTCATTTGAGTAGGCTCCCTTTATTCGTGTGAGGAGATCGGCAGAGAATGTGACGCCCAAAAAATTTCTTTTTGGAAGAATAGTTTCTTCTTGCTCTTTGTCTGAGCTAGGATTCGGAAAGGACCGTGACAAGGCGTCGGCTTTCCCATTCTTGGAGCCAGGGCGGTATGAAATGTGGAACTGAAATCTTGCAAAGAAGAGAGCCCATCTGGCTTGTCGCGCAGACAGTCTCTTTGCGGATCGAATGAATTCTAAGTTCCTATGATCCGTAAAGACCGTAATTGGATGATTGGCCCCCTCCAGTAGATGTCTCCACTCAGAGAATGCAGCTTTTATAGCCAAGAGTTCTTTGTTTCCGATGTCATAATTTCGTTCAGCTGTTGACATTTGGTATGAATAAAAAGCACATGGATGAAGGAGCATCTTGGGTCCAATTCTTTGTGACAGAATGGCACCAACAGCGGAGTCGGATGCATCCACTTCCAAGATGAATGGTAATTCTGGATTTGGATGGATGAGGATAGGGGCAGATGTGAAGAGTGACTTCAATTGTTCGAATGCCGCATCCGCTTTAGGAGACCATTTGAAGGGGAATTCCTTCCGTGTGAGTTGGGTGATTGGGGCAATAATGCCAGAGAAATTTTTAATAAAACGTCTATAGAAATTGGCAAAACCCACAAATCTCTGAATGTCCTTTTCATTCCGAGGGATTGGCCATTCCACCACGGCTTGAATCTTGCCTGGGTCCATACTCAAACCCTCGGGAGAGATGATGTAACCGAGAAATTGCATGCTGGTTTTTTCGAATTCGCATTTTTCTAACTTGATGTATAAATTGTACTTACGGAGACGCCCAAGGACAATTCGGACATGTCTCTGGTGATCCATGATGTTATCTGAGAAGACTAGGATGTCATCCAGGTATGCCACTACGAATTGGTCCAATAACTCTCGGAGGACATCATTGATTAAATGCTGGAAGGTAGCAGGGGCATTGCAGAGTCCGAAAGGCATCACCAGATATTCATAGTGCCCATAACGGGTTCGGAAGGCTGTTTTCCATTCGTCACCGGGTCGAATGCGGACCAAATTATACGCTCCTCTGAGATCTAATTTGGTAAAGATCTTGGCTGACCGAATTCTTTCCAATAGTTCAGGAATCAGAGGTAATGGGTACCTGTTCTTCACCGTTATCTTATTTAGTTCCCGATAGTCAATGCAGGGGCGTAGAGAACCGTCTTTTTTTCCCACGAAGAAGAGCGCAGCGCCTGCTGGAGAAGTAGAGGGTCGGATAAAACCCTTTGATAGGTTCTCCTGTAGGTAGTCATTGAGGACCTTCAATTCCGGTTCTGAGAGGGAATAAATTCTTCCAAAAGGAATAGCAGCACCCGGTAATAATTCAATGGGACAGTCATAAGAGCGATGTGGGGGAAGCGTATCCGCGTTCTTCTTGTCACACACATCTAAAAACTCAGAGTAAGGAGCCGGCAGAAGATTTTCTTGAGACGAGGAAATCTTATGTATTCCTACACCCTCTGGTATAGGAGTTTTAGGTAGACAGGCTAGCTGACAGTGCTCCGAGGGAAACGTGAGTGTCTTGGTCTTCCAGTCGATTAGTGGGTTATGGATCATGAGCCATGGAATTCCCAGAATCACTGGAAACAAAGGTGATGGAATGAGACCAAATGAAATCTTCTCCTGGTGATTGGGCTCCATGATTAGTGTTAAGTTGCTGGTTTCATGGGTAACAGGTCCAGAGCTCAAGGGAGAACCGTCAACGACTTCCATCCTTTCTGGCGATTCCTTGGCTACAAATGATACCGAATTGTTCTTGGCGAATTCTATGTCCATAAAATTCCCTGCCGCCCCTGAGTCGACCATTACTGTGGTTGAAAAACGATGTGTTCCTTCCTCGATGATAATAGGAACCAGGAGGTGAGGGTGTAGCGAAGGAGGGTTATCTTTCCTTTGAGAAGCAGAGAGAACAGTTTTTGAAATAGCGTGCAGCTGATTTCTTCTAGGGCTCTGGAAAGAAGACCGCCTGGACTTGTTTGGGCAATCAGCGAGATAGTGCCCATCGTTTCCGCAATATAAACAGAGATCTTCTGTTCGGCGTCTATTCCTTTCCCCGGTTGAGATGGGTCCCCGCAGTGTATTTACTTGCATCGGCTCCTCCTCCGTCTCCCTGGAACGTCTTGGGGTACTGACATCTCTAAACCCGGGGGTGCTTGGCATGAACCCCTGTCTCTCCAATCGTCTTTCCGTAAGCCTACGATCAATTTGAATGCATAAACGGACAAAGTCCTGAAATCTCTCTGGGGTCTCCACCCGGGCTAGTTCGTCTTTAACTTGCTCCGAGAGACCCTGCCGAAAATGATATTTCTGCGCGGCCTCATTCCACTCAGTATCGTTAACCCATCTGCGGAATTCAGCGGCGTACTCAGCTGCCGAGCGTCTTCCTTGACGAAGATTGTTCAGAGTTGCCTCAGCGGTTGCACTACGATTTGGGTCATCAAAAATAAGACTCATGGCATCGATAAACTCCTCCAGGTCCCTTAGTAGTGGGCTATCCTGTTCTAACATAGGGGAGACCCAAGCAAGGGCCTCATCCTTGAGCAGGGTTATGATCAGTCCAACCCGGGCTTCGTTGGTATTATAGATGGTAGGCTGAAGCTTGAACACATGTCTGCATTGATTAAGGAAATCCCGAAAAGATTGTCTTTTTCCTCCAAATTTTTCCGGAAGGGTTACACGGGGTGCGGTTTGCACAGTCACAGTGTTTTGACCAGACAAGGTGATTAAGGCTGCACGTAGTTCACGATTCTCAGCTTCCGCAGTGGCGGCTTTTTCTTCTAAGCGGCCAAGACGATTAAACACGTGTCTTTGTTGTTCCTGGTAACCAACCATGATATGTTGCAAGTCATGGAGTGTCTGAGCCTGAGTCGGGTCTGTTCCAGCGGAATCCATGGTAGGGCCTGTTTATTCTGTCAAGGATTGAACTTCGGCTGAAGTGGATCCCAGTGGCAGGAACAGCAGGGAGCGAAGTAGGGGTCACAAGCAGAGATCCAAGGCAGGCGGCAGGTAGCGAAGTCCGGTAACAAGCAGAGGTCGGCAACGAGGAAACTGGAACAGGATGATAGCAAAAGCTAACACAGCAGTAAACACAAGAACCTTGCAGGTGCTAAGGAACCAGTATAAACAGGCAAGGAGGAACAGGAAAGGGAGGTTTATATAGGCAGGCTGAGAGGTGGAGCACAGGTGCAGAGGTGTCAGGTAACAGGTTCTGGAATGTTCCTAGTTTAGCAGCAGCAATCCCGGTGGACAAGTTTAGGTACTGCAGGCTATAACAAGACATTAGAGTGGCAGCAGTCCCGGTGGCAAAGCATAGGTACAGCAGGCTAGAGAATATGACACAAAGTTAACATCTGACAAAATAGTAGTACCAAAAAAAACCCACTATAAAAAAGCAAGCCTCACCCTGACCTAAAGTACAGCATACAACACCAAAAATTAAATCTATCTAATTAATAATAACATTACACACATTTAAGAATAGCAGCATATCAAAATACATTTACATAGTGCAAAACAAGCATTCCCAACCAAATAATTTCTTACCCTGTATGTATATATCGATTGAGACATACATACATACATACATACAGTGGCAAGAAATGATAGTGGAAAAAAATTGGATCACATATAAAACTTTACAAAAAACAGTTAAAGTTAAAAAAAAAAAAAATATTTTGTTAACTTACCATTAGCTGCCGCACTCTCCGACTCCCGTTGAACACCAAGCTCTCGAACAAATAGACGCACAGCAACAGGAACCCATAAAATAAAAAATCATAAAATAATAAACCATAAAATAATAAACGAAGCTTGTCTTTATTTGTAATCCATTCCGTCACCGTCTTCATCTGTGTTCTTCCATCTTCCGGCTTCTTCTGGGGTCTTCTGGGTGTCTTCTTACCGTCTCACATGGTACGGTAGCCAATCAGAGTGTGGGAACTACATCCCAACTCTGATTGGCTCTAGTAGACCATGTGACAGAGGCTTTGGGAAGAACGGATGTGACGTCATTTAAAGCCTGTCACATGGTACTAGAGCCAATCAGAGTTGGGATGGAGTTCCCATGCTCTGCTTGGCTACCGTACCATGTGAGGCCGGCCATCTTTCTTTTCATGACGTCATCTTAAAGGCAATTGAAGAACAGCCATTCTGATTGGCTGGCGTCATTGCCTTTAAATGACGTCATCAAAATTATTTTGTTCCCCAAAATCACATGCTTTTCAGGGCCGTGGGAACCATATGACGATAATGTGACGTCATAGGCCTTTAAAAGCCTATGTCGTCTCATTTTGAAGGCAGACGCCGAGGAGGACGGACCTCCGGAAGAAAGAATAGAAGAGGGCGTGGCAGCAAACGGTAAGAAGACCCCCAGAAGACCCCAGAAGAAACCGGAAGATGGAAGAACACAGATGAAGACGGTGACGGAATGGATTACAAATAAAAGACAAGCTTCGTTTATTATTTTATGGTTTATTATTTTATGTTTTTTTATTTTATGGGTTCCTGTTGCTGTGCGTGGATTTTTCGAGAGCTTGGTGTTCAACGGGAGTCGGAGAGTGGGGCAGCTAATGGTAAGTTAACAAAAGAAATGTATTTTTTTTAACTTTTACTGTTTTTTGTAATTTTTTATATGTGATACAATTTGTTTCCATTATCATTTCTTGCCACTGTATGTATGTATGTATGTCTCTATCGATATATACATATAATGTAAGAAATTATTTGGTTGGGAATGCTTGTTGTGAACTATGTAAATGTATTTTGATATGCTGCTATTCTTAAATGTGTGTCATGTTATTATTAATTAGATAGATGTAATTTTTGGTGTTGTATGCTGTACTTTAGGTCAGGATGAGGCTTGCTTTTTTATAGTGGTTTTTTTTGGTACTACTGTTTTGTCAGATGTTAACTTTGTTGGATAATGGGTTTGTTTAACGATTAAAAGAGTTAATTGTGTAATTGATTTGGATGGTATTTTAATTGTTTTGGGATTTGATTAATTAATGGTAATTTATTTTGGTTGCCTTGCTTGGTTTAAATAGTATACTTGTTTGGATTTCAGTGTATTTTCTATTGAATATTTTATTGTTAACATTGATTGGCAGGGTGTACATGGTGCACAGATTTTATGCATCATGTATACAATGTAAATTCAATGTTTGATTGGCATTTGATGCTTTTGATTGGCAGATGAGAATGATTTTATTGGGAAACAGGATTTTGTTAGATGTGGAGAAGTGGTATTTTTATTGTGCATGTTTTTGTTAACCCTTAAACATTTCTTTGTATATTGGTTCATCATGTGTATATATATATATATATATATATATATATATATATATATATATATATATATATATATATATATATATATATATATATATATATATGTATGTATATATATAATAAATATATATATATCTATATCTATATATATATACAGTGGTCGACAAATCACCAAAAATTCTTCTCGACGAACAAAAAAATCTACTCGCCACCTAGTACCACACGTGTGCTGCTTGGGCCAATAGGAGCTCGCCACGATTTTAAATCCACTCGCCCGGCGCGTGCAAATGTAAATGTTGGTCAAAAACTATATATATATATATATATATATATTTATATATATATATATATTTATTGCACGAGGGAAGAAAGAGCCCTAAACAAAAAGCACTCTAGTTTGCCTGGCAGTACAAAATGACATAATTTTTATTAGGGGTTGTCACAGAACAAAAAAGTTAAAATACAAAGCTCTGAAAGTTTAAAATAAAGGCATGGATCCCCTGTATGTAGCTAAACTTGTTATATCCTCCAACTTGTAAATCCCAATGGGGACAAACAAAAGCCAAAATTGACAAGGTAAATGCTCAAATATACCTGACAAGGTTTAAACAGTAAAGCTCACAACAGACCAAATAAGGTGGCTAGGCTACGTGGTCAATACAGTGAAATAACAGTACACTTATATCTCCCTTAAGTCCAGGGCAAATGCAAAGTGATACAATATCAATGAAACTCACTGAAAGACACACACAATGCAGTCAGAGAGGCACACCTAAGCCGGCAGTAGCAAATATGGATACGTTACCTTAGGTCAGGTATACAGCAGAATGAGGGGAGGAAACAAGGAGCAATGGCTCAAAGCATGTGAACGTGTCCCAAGAGGGGGACAAAACAGGGGATCCTGCCTACTGGACCTGCTCCTACGCGTTTCGGCCAGAGCCTTCTACTGGGAGTGGTACTGTAGGCAGGATAACATGCATGCTTAAAAAGGGATCTAATCAGGCCAGTGAGTATTGGCACCTGGTGAGAATAATCAGTAGCATATTGTGTAAAAGATATACAGATGGATGTAGTTAACTTACATGCAGTGTCATAGGGGCGTCATGGCAGGAAGGCCAATGGTGAGGGTATATCATATCAACGCCTTCCCCAGTGAAAAAAGGGCAGTGCTGGCAGATAGGTTCCACAAAAAGTTTGTGCACATGTGCGTGACGTCACAGAGCTGCGTCCATGGCATAGCTGTCGCCTACACTGCTCTATCGGGGGACTGCGCATCTTTATTGGTTCTAAAACCATCTCCTTCCATAGGGCTAAGGTGCTATGGGCAAAACGGACCTCACGGTAGCAATTGCGCATGTCCGTGACGTCATCCGTTGCCGTCCCTGGCGCCCCTCGCCGAGACATTCAGAAGCTGGCAGGCATGCAAGTTAATGCTACTCACTTTACCTCACTGCAAAACTCATGTACCCTATTACCTTCAGGGATTGTCCTTTATAGAACACTTTGGAAATATTTAATATCCTCTTTACTATTATGAAATACCCATCTTTATATGTATGACAATTAGCTATGTGCTTCCTCGAGAATATCATTTATGTCAGAGCTGTGGGAATCAATTTTTGATCTGATGATGTCATAGCTGGTCACCTTATGTGGTCTATATACAAGATCATGGTAGTAATGATATATGTATATTTTATGTTATGATAACATCTACTGATATATCAAAGGTTATTTTTGTCTTTGTAACATATTAACATGTATCATTTAATCCCCTTCTATCATCGCATCACAGCTTTGTTAACAACACTGATGCATCATATGTCTGTTTGATCTTCTTTCTGTGAGCATATTTGCTTTATTTGTAGCTCCCCTATGTTACCCCATCAATTGCAATACCTCTTTTACATATCTCATGTAACTGATACAGGATTGAGGTCTGCACACTGCGCAAGCGCATGGAATTGCAGGATACCAGTTTACACGGAGACTGTGATTCTCCTCTATCTTTTGGGCAAGCATGCGCAGTGAGGTAAAGTGAGTAGCATTAACTTGCATGCCTGCCAGCTTCTGAATGTCTCGGCGAGGGGCGCCAGGGACGGCAACGGATGACGTCACGGACATGCGCAATTGCTACCGTGAGGTCCGTTTTGCCCATAGCACCTTAGCCCTATGGAAGGAGATGGTTTTAGAACCAATAAAGATGCGCAGTCCCCCGATAGAGCAGTGTAGGCGACAGCTATGCCATGGATGCAGCTCTGTGACGTCACGCACATGTGCACAAACTTTTTGTGGAACCTATCAGCCAGCACTGCCCTTTTTGCACTGGGGAAGGCGTTGATATGATATACCCTCACCATTGGCCTTCCTGCCATGACGCCCCTATGACACTGCATGTAAGTTAACTACATCCATCTGTATATCTTTTACACAATATGCTACTGATTATTCTCACCAGGTGCCAATACTCACTGGCCTGATTAGATCCCTTTTTAAGTATGCAGGTTATCCTGCCTACAGTACCACTCCCAGTAGAAGGCTCTGGCCGAAACGTGTAGGAGCAGGTCCAGTAGGCAGGATCCCCTGTTTTATCCCCCTCTTGGGACACGTTCACATGCTTTGAGCCATTGCTCCTTGTTTCCTCCCCTCATTCTGCTGTATACCTGACCTAAGGTGATGTATCCATATTTGCTACTGCAGGCTTAGGTGTGCCTCTCTGACTGCATTGTGTGTGTCTTTCAGTGAGTTTCATTGATATTGTGTCACTTTGCATTTGCCCTGGACGTAAGGGAGATATAAGTGTACTGTTATTTCACTGTATTGACCACGTAGCCTAGCCACCTTATTTGGCCTGTTGTGAGCTTTACTGTTTAAACCTTGTCAGGTATATTTGAGCATTTACCTTGTCAATTTTGGCTTTTGTTTGTCCCCATTGGGATTTACAAGTTGGAGGATATAACAAGTTTAGTTAGATACAGGGGATCCATGCCTTTATTTTAAACTTTCTGTGCTTTGTATTTTAACTTTTTTGTTCTGTGACAACCCCTAATAAAAATTATGTCATTTTGTACTGCCAGGCATACTAGAGTGCTTTTTGTTTAGGGCTCTTTCTTCCCTCCTGCAATATTTACCTGCCCTCACAGCACCACCGACAGATCACTGTATATTGATTTACCTTGTCGGTTATTAGTTGCCACTATCTGTCTTGTGGATGTGGGGTCATCCTTTTCTCTTAAATATATATATATATATATATATATATATATATATATATATATATATATATATATATATATACAAATGTAAATACAACTGTATGCTCATCTGCATGTCTTAGGCAGGTCTGCAACCCCGCCTTTCACCATTATCACCCAGCACACAGCACTTCCACTGCAGCAAGGGATTCTGGGAAATGACATGCAAATGAGCACACAGTGCCACTTTTTGCTTCAAAAACCATTTTAACATGGTGCCCTATAGGCTTAAGCTTGCTGCATGGTCACAGCTTTGAGCACAGCCAGGGTTACGGTGCACAGCCAGGGTTACGGTGCATAGCCAGAAAACCCACCCACAGACAGCTTTTTTTTTTTTTTATCCTCCCGAGAGGGTACACTCTCTCGCTCATCGGATCCCAGTCCACTTCAGTGGATAGGGTGCTTGCCCTTGGACTGTCCAACCGAAGTCAGACCCGCCCTCAGTGCACAGTTTCCCTGAAGGTTTCAGCCCGAAAGCCTAGGTCTCCAGGGACATTGATGCCTTCCTCCGTTAGGATTCAGGACATCCGTCTCTTCCTCCCTCTGGCCCGAGGCCCGCAAGGGAGTTCGCATCATCTCCCCTCTTTCGAGGGTTGTGCGGGTGCACCCCAGACCCGAAGGGCTGGTTGTTCGAAAGCCATCCCCCCTTAGCCCGAAGGCTCAGGGGTTCTGTGGTCCGGGGTCTGGACACCACCTCTCAACGAGCTAGAGGGCCAAATGCTTGCCACAGACCTTTCCTACTGAAACCCCAGATAGGATAGTACTGCATTTGGTCATAGCTGTGCAGGTCGAGAGGAGCACTCATATCGCCTTGATCTTAGCCAAAAGGCCGAGAAGCAGACAGCTTTTTTTTTTTCCCTCACGAGAGGGTACACCCTCTTGCTCATCGGATCCCAGTCCACTTCAGTGGATAGGGAGCTTGCCCTTGGACTGTCCAACCGAAGTCAGACCCGCCCTCAGTGCCCAGTTTCCCTGGAGGTTTCAGCCCGAAAGCCTAGGTCTCCAGGGACATTGATGCCTTCCTCCCTCTGGCCCGAGGCCCGCAAGGGAGTTCACATCATATCCCCTCTTTCGAGGGTTGTGCGGGTGCACCCCAGCCCCGAAGGGCTGGTTGTTTGAATGCCATCCCCCCTTAGCCCGAAGGCTCAGGGGTTCTGTGGTCCGGGGCCTGGACACCACCTCTCAACAAGCTAGAGGGCCAAATGCTTGCCACAGACCTTTCCTACTGGAGCCCCATGTAGGATAGTACTGCATTTGGTCATAGCTGTGCAGGTCAAGAGGAGCACTCATCTCACCTTGATCTTAGCCAAAAGGCCGAGAAGCAGACAGCTGTTTCGACCTTAATGGGTCTCATCAGTGTGGGGTTGATTAACTGGCTATGCAAAGAAGCTAAAGGATGGGGTTTACCATACTGAGTTAAGTTATGGTGAGTAAAAAAAGTGACAAAAACGCTCCACAGCAAAGCAAATATGCAAATGTAAATACAACTGTATGCTCATCTGCATGTTTTAGGCAGGTCTGCAACCCCGTCTTTCACCATTATCACACAGCACTTCCACTGCAGCAAGGGATTCTGGGAAATGACATGCAAATGAGCACACAGTGCCACTTTTTGCTTCAAAAACCATTATTAACATGGTTCCCTATAGGCTTAAGCTTCACTGCAGCAATATATATGTATAGATGTGTATATATGTATGAATATATATATATATATATATATATATATATATATATATATATATATATATATATATATATAAACACACATTCCCAGATAGCTCAAACTCCTACATCCACCACATCATGAATATATATTTATGCCAAAATGAGTGCTACTGAGCGTGGCAAATGTATACATACAACAGGAGACACGGGTGCCCAATGCTACATCAAATTGACAAAACATATATGGTAATGAGTATAACGTTTAAATACTTGAATAATAATAGTAATTACTTGTTGTTTTTAGTTAAACCCTTTGGCCAAAGCGTCGTAAGCCTGCATACCAACGTCAAGGTAAACCAAAAATGCAGGTCCTAACACTAAAACTGTGAACCCTTCCTGTTACCTCTGTATGAGGGGAAGGAACTGCAGTGAGTCCTGTCCATTTCAGCAAGTTGCCAGAACCTCCCAAGTTAAAAAGGTGGGGAGGGGTGAGCTCTGGTGGGAGGTGCCACCTAACCTCCATAGACTGATACCAGTCAGAAATTAATTAACACACATTCCCAGATAGCTCAAACTGCTACATCCACCACATCATGAATATATATTTATGCCAAAATGAGTGCTACTGAGCGTGGCAAATATATATGTGTATATATATATAGTTGCATAATGAAGCCACTGTACAAATGAATGGGTGAAGGGTGGGTATCGGGCCAAGGTGGCTTAACCCCTTAATTACCTTTGTGGTTATTATCCGATAAGGTGATTAAGGGGTTAATTGATATCAGAATGTAATTGCAATGTATTGGCTATGTATTTTGTTGGCAACGGAGGACACAGATTTTGCTGGTGAGGGGGCTTCTTATTGATGAGGTCAGTAGAACTTTATTGAAGTGAAACTTCTTTAGTGGCACCTCTGATGGGATAAAACTGGATGATGTGGGGCGAAATGTGAAACGGAAGTGACGTCACTTAACGGACGCCACTCCGCTCACACCGCACACTGACTGACCCACCCACCCACACCTCCCCACACACTGACTGACCCACCCACCCACACCTCCCCACACACTGACTGTCCCACCCACCCACACCTCCCCACACACCCACACCTCCCCACACATCCACACCTCCCCACACACTGACTGACCCACCCACCCACACCTCCCCACCCACCCACACCTCCCCACACACCCACACCTCCCCACACACTGACTGACCCACCCACCCACACCTCCCCACACACTGACTGACCCTACACACACTGACCCACCCACCCACACCTCCCCACACACTGACTGACCCACCCACCCACACCTCCCCACACACTGACTGACCCAGACACACACCCACACCTCCCCACACACCCACACCTCCCCACACACCCACACACCCACACCTCCCCACACACCCACACCTCCCCACACACCCACACCTCCCCACACACCTACACACCCACACCTCCCCACACACTGACTGACCCCCCCACCCACACCTCCCCACACACTGAATGACCGTTTTGTCACTGAAATTGTATTTTGATTTTTAATTAAAACATTACCAACACAAATACAATTTCTGTGACAAAAGTCAAAGAAGTTTCACTTACTATGCGCGTGCACAGCACACACAGCTTTTTTTATTTTATTATGCTACTTAATGTGTTTAATAATGGGCAAATAATCTATTATCTCTATCTGGATAATAGTTATTTTGCACACTATTGTACTGTATGTGTTAGGGGGGGTGGGGGGGATTGATGTATTTAATGTATAGGACATGTTTATTTATTTACATACAGGGTTGTTTCCTCAGGTCTGCGGGGGACCTATGGAGACCACCTGTGGTCTCCTTGGGCTTCTCACGGGTAAATGGCTGCCGGGTCCACGGGGGACACCTGCGGGGAAGAACTGGTGGCCCCACATCTGTGGGGGCACCGCGGACCCATAGGGACCAACCATGGGCCCCCAGACCCCCGTGGGAACCACCCGAGGCCCCTCTGACACCTGTGGGTCTGACCCGGGGCCCCCCAGACAGCCGTGGGCCTACCCGTGGGGACCCCATTGTGGCCCACGGTGATCCGTGGAGACCACCTGGTGGACCACGGCGCCTGGTGGGGACCACCCGTAGGCCTCCAGACACTGTTTGAAACATGGTGCTGGGCTACTGTAGGTCTGTGAGGTGACCCGTCAGGCCCCCCGGGGACTCCCGTGGGCCTGGGATATTAACCCTGTATGTAAAATAATAAATCATGTATTTATGGGGGGGCACAAGGGGTGGGTTATGTATTTAATAAATATAATGATGTTTATTGTGGGGCTGTGTATTGTTTTTATTGTGGGTACTGGGGGTGGGGGAAGGGGGTATTGGCCCCAAGGGTATGTGGGTAGGCCTCCCGGCTGGGTATTGGATGAGTGAGGGTGGTTAGGCCTCACGGGGTGGGGGGGTAGTGGGGGAGGGTATGTAGGCCTCCCGAGTGGTGGGTGAGGATGGGTTAACCCCTTAATGACTGTAGCGGTTAATAACCGCTATGGTGATTAAGGGGTTAGGGGACATTACATTGGCTGTTTTTATTCTGGTTCATGTTTTGCAGCATCGGAGGGGGCATGGACGGTGATGAAGATGAGGTTGGCCTTCATCGTGGCAGCCGGACATGGGTGAGTGCTATATGTATTTATTGTTCCTTATGTATTTTAAATGGGCAAATTCACTGTTATCCATTGCACATTACTATACTGTATGTGTTCGGGGTGGTGTATTTATGTGTTGTAATTTTTTTAGGGGTGCACTGAATTGGTACTGCAGGTCTGCGGGGAACACCCGAGGGCCACCGCCGGCCTATAGTATCATTGCTGTGCATCCCAAAAATGTTCTATATGTAATGGGGGTATAGGGGTTGTTGGGGACACAGGTGTATGTTTTTTATTGCAATGTTTATTGGGTGCAATTGTCCCCAATAAACATGCTATTATGCCTTAACCCCTTCATTGCCTTAGCGGCTATCCGCTATGGTAATGAAGCAGCATTAATGTATTTTCATAATATTATGCGGGAGCAGGGGGTCTCCTGAGCTGAACCGCATTGATTTGTGCTCTGGGACCCCCTGCTTCCCGAGTTACAGGCCCCGGTTTGGGGCATCAGTGCCAGTATCGCCGCCATCTTTATAGCGGGCACGTAGCGTATGGGACGCTATAAAGATTGCGGCGACACTGGCACCCGATGACACATACCGGGTCCTGTAACTCGGGAAGCAGGGGTCCCTGATCCACAAATCAATGCGGTTTAGCTCAGGGGACCCCCTGCTCACAGTACACTATTATTAAAAATATATTCATGCTGCTTCGTTACCATAGCAGATAGCCGCAAAGGTAAGGAATGATTGTTTCTTGATATGGGTATTTTATTCATAGTGTAGATGTGCAGAGGGTCGCCGGAGCTGAACCGCTTTGGTTTTAGGTCCGGGGACCCACTGCTTCCTGAGATACAGGCCCCTTTATGGGGTGCCGGTATCCCTCTGCTTTGTTTACATTCTGCGGTCACGTGATCGGGACATTTAAATGCAGAGATATACCGGCACCTCATAATGGGGCCTGTATCTCGGGAAGCAGGGGGTCCCTGGACCTGAAACCAATGCAGTTCAGCTCCGGAGACCCCCTGCACATGTACACTATGAATAAAATTGTATTTAAAAGATTTTTTAATGTGCCGATGTTTGCACAGAGAGAGCGGCGGATCTCTCTCTGCTGCAGACACACATTGGCAGGGATGGAACACAAGAAGAGATGGGGGAGCACAGCGTGAGGAAAGATGAGGTTGAAGTGTACTTTCTTTCACTGATGGTAAATGAGGTGCTAACACCCCTATTGAACCCTCAGTGAGAGATGGTTAACTCCTTGGGTGGGGAGCTCACGTATGGTAATAGATGTGTAGGTTTGCAAAATAAATAAGTGGATCACTTACACGGCCTTGTGTAAGTTCTATCCCATCAAGGTTTCTTTCGCAATCGTATCTTTCTTCTGGATACCAGTTCTTCTTTCTTTCCGATCCTTTTTTCTCACTGCGTCCTGGATGTTTGTCGTTGAATAGATGGATTCTTCACAGTAATTCGCCTCTCATGAGAATGTAAATGTGAATGAAAAGGCAATTAGACACATATATACACATATCAGCTGCGATACAGGGGGAGGAGATAAAGCAATATCTTATTGCATATATAGGTTAATATTTCACTCACACGGCCTAATGTGAGTGATCTCCTATAGCCGTATCTTGTTGGCACCCGTGTAGATAACAGGTCTTCAAGTAAATAAACACAGACCGAAAGTCAGATGTTAACAATGGTGAGAGGGGAAAAAATGATATATCAAAATACTCACACGGGCCAGAGTGAGCACACACTCGTATAAGTATCTTTGGGCTCCAAGATCCTGTGGTGAAGAGCTCCTAGGGGCTACATACAAACATGGATAGACTATGGGACACTGAGGTCTATGGGTGGTGATGTCTTTATTAAATAACGAGCAAAACAGTAACGACAGGTATTACACAAATGGAATAAAAAGATGAGGTGAAGGGTTAACGTTAAAAACAAAGCAACAACTGTTGCTTCTAGGGGGGGAATGGTGTACAGCATAGGGAATCACTTGGTGGTGAGTGGACAAAAGTCTCTTATCTCCACGTCCGGATGGAGAGTTTCCACAGCACCTCTGGTTCCTCTCTGATCGCTGCACGCTGTGATCGGTGAAGAGCTATGCGTTTTGCCCTAAACAGGGCTTCCTCAGGCTCGTAGAAAGTGGAATGGCTGAGTTTTGTTTCCCTTAAATAGTCTCGTGCCAGTCCTCTGTAATTTTCAATCAGATGTGGTCATCCCGCGCGACGGAGCGCCGCCATCTTGTTAGATGCGCGTGCATCCTGCAGTTGGTGCCCGGTGTGACGTCTGTGAGTGGCGCCCTCGTGGTTAGAGGCGTGTTCCCACTCCTATGCTCTGCGCCTGCGCTTTGCAAGTTCGTCTGAAATGCTGGACTTACTGTAGAGCTTTCCATAGTCTTTCTTGTGTTGTGCGGGATAGCATATGGTGTGCGCTCCCATAAGTTGTTGAATTCACTCATGATGTTCTAAAATACATAGACGGATGGTAGCAAAGACCCATCCAGAATGTTAAGAAAGTATCTTTTATACATAGTAAAAACTTCTAATTAAAATATTCCTATAAATAATCTATCTAAAAAACTTTCTAAGAAATACTTTATTATCCTTTAAAATATGTGGTTACATATGAATAATGTTAAAAAAACTTATGACTAATATAGCTACTGTTGAATTATAGTGCGTTTTACTAATAAAGATATATGTATATATATAATCAAAAATGTGATGGATACAATAAAGTAAAATTAAGTACCTACATGATACTAATTCAGAGAATAAAACTGATTTGTCACCCTACTCAATACTAATCTATCTATCAGTTTTAAGGCTGAATGTTCTACCCTAAAAGTGGACCCATCTAAACTTGATGTAAATGTATCTATGAAGCAATGAAAAATAGGAGAATAGAAAGGCCAATTGGTAAACCCAATGGATTAAGCGGAATCTTTCTATAATTGTTGTATAGAATAATAAACTAAAAAAGAGATAATAACGTGGTTGTTTCCAGCTGAGTGATCAAATATTAATAAAATTACTGTATCCAATATTGAAGGTAAATGAAAGCTTCGGTATGGTTACATAAAGGCTCCCAGGTCAATATCTATATTGAGACCCCTTGGAGTTAACATCTTCAATTTGTAAATCCAAAACGTTTCCCGTTCGCACAATTTACGCAACCTATCACCCCCTCTCCAGTGGGCGTCTACTCTCTCAATCCCTTTATAAGTTAGGACTCTTGGGTTACCTCCATGGGCTAAACTGAAATCTTTGGAAACACTGTGTGTCATGAGCTGCTTACGTATATTACCCATGTGTTCCAGTACGCGGACCCTCAACGGTCTTGTAGTGCGGCCCACGTACTGGAGTCCACATGGGCATAACAGGAGGTACACAATGTAATCTGTACAGCAATTTAAGTTTTGTTTAATTTTAAAGACCTCTTTCGTAATATTGGAGGTAAATTCCGTTTTTTCCCCCTTTGTGACTTGTTTGCATGCCTTACAGCCAAAACAGCTAAAAAAAACTTTTGGCGGAGGCAACCAACTCTGGGTTTTTGTTACGTCTCCTTTTCTGAAGACGTTAGGGGCCAGTTTTGATTTTATGCATGGGGCTTTTCTGAAAATTACTCTCGGGACATCCGGAATGTGGTCTCTCAGAACAGGGTCTGTCTGTACCACATGCCAATGTCGTTTGATGATTTGTTGTATTTTAGTAGCATCCGAATTACAGGTGGTAATAAATGGTGTATTAAAAACTAAATTTTTATCATTCACTTTTGATTTCAATAAATCGCTGTGTGGTAGTTTGTTCATTTTATCTACTGCTGATTTTATTAGCTCTGGTTTATAGCCTCTTTCGAAGAACCTTCCTTTTAATGTCTGGGCTTGATACTTAAATATGCTGTCATCTGTACAATTTCTTTTTATTCGCCTAAATTGGCCATAAGGTATATTTTGGAGCCATTTTGGGTGATGGCAGCTTGATGTTAATAAAAAATTATTAGCATCAGTGGGTTTAAAAAAAGTTTTTGTCTTAATGGCTGACTGATCTATGTAAATTGTTAAGTCCAAAAAATTGATGTTCATTTTGCTGTGTTCAGAGGTAAACTCCAAATTCACATTATTATTATTGATATATTCAATGAATTGTGTAAGGTCCGCCTCTCCCCCCTTCCATATGAATAGTACATCGTCTATATACCTGTGCCAGGAGACCAGGTTTGCACTAAAAGGATGCGTGGACCAAATGTTCGTCTCCTCCCAGTCCACCCAAAAAATATTGACGTAACTGGGTGCAAACCTGGTCCCCATCGCGGTTCCGCACATTTGGAGGTAAAAAAGGCCATTGAACCAAAAAGCATTATGGATTAAAATAAACATCTTGGCAGGGGACGGCTTCTCGGCAGCTTCTCGCCAGGCAGACTGTCTCGCCACTGGTTACTCGCCATGTTTGGCAATGTTGCTCTCACTGTGATTCGCCAGGGATTCGGCCCTTCCTGCATACAGCGAGGGCAACACGCCAAAAACATGGCGAATTCAAACCCCTGTGAATGCAATTTTCCGCTGCTTAGTGCATGACCCCCTTATTGTGACTTTTTTTGCCCCAGAATTTCACCCCTTTTGCTTCTATACATAATTCCCAATGTGTTTTTTTTATTTTTTTTTAATTAAAAAGTCTTCATGGCATATGAAAAAGACCAGATTTTCAGCCCAATACATACCTAAAGCAATTTGCCTTCGTGATAACATAAGACTGGGCTAATGGTTTAAGTATGTGTTATAGACATCCTCAAAACCTGGTCTGATCGTACAGTAGCACTCGAGGACTGAATTTGACCACTTCCGGTCTACAATCTCATGGAATATATAACACCACCTTGGTTTCAATACGATGTTGGATTGGACTGCTCCTTAAAATATCTACATCCTCTCTTTGAAGAAGAAAAAAAAGAGCTGCAGACAGAAAAAGAATGACAATAAAAAAGTAATTGTATAAGGATATTTGGAAGATAGAAACTTACATAGATATTCAGCACCATTTTAGAGCAAAGCGTGTTCACGTTGAAGGGGGAGAATAGTTTTCCCTTGGCATGAAATGCTGATTAACGGATTATGCTTGCAGAGTACATATTAATTCACTGTAGCAGGCACATGGGTTACAGATCTAGGCAGAGTTTAGATCTAGGCAGAGTTCTATGAAATGCTACAGATCAGGTTTCTTTTGTTCAAAGAAAGAAACAAATTGCAGGTGGCAAGGTAATTTGAATAGGAATGTTATGGTTCATATACTGGTTTGCAGACAACTTAGCTTTTTTGCAGCACTGAGTGGAAAGATCGCTGAGAACACAGAGCATGTGTTGTGTCCTGACTGGAAATTAGAATACGCAAGTCATCCTCAGTATTATGACCAAATACCTGCTGTGATTTTGCTGAACACAGCATGTCCTGAGCTCGGAAGTGGGAGACCCTAGTTAGAGAACCAGCAACTGCTTCATGTGATCTTTAAGTACAGACACAATTAACCGTTGACCGTTGATCCATTGTCAGCAAGGAAACAGACACAACCTGGAGTGTAATTCACTGTGGTTTATTTTGCTTGGAGTATTCAACATAAACAGAATGTAGTGAAAACGTTTTCCTTTTTAATACACCAATTCAAGCAGGCCGCCACCCCCCCCCCCATAGGATTGAAACAAGGGGGTCTCTGGAGCTCAACCCCATTAATTTAAGCTTCAGGTTCCCCCTCCTTCAAGAGACACTTACCTCTCAAAGGAGGTTGCTGGTATCTCCTGCAAATGTAAAGCTCCCGTGTCGGGTGGGCCAATACGAAACCACACTGGATCACATCACAGTTTCCTATTGGCCCGTGGATGGTTTTGAAATCTGCCATTATGTGAACCCTAGCTAGCGAGCCAGAGTGGCTACTGGCACCCAATATTGAGGTAAGAATCTCAGGAAGCCGGAGGTCTCCAGAGCTCACATGAATGTGGATCAGCTCCAGAGACCCCCCCTGCTTCAATTCAATCTTTGTCTCAATCTATCAAAGACTTTGCTCCAAGTTTTGCACCACGTGCATGAGCTTGTGACTTGGGAAGTGTCAATAAGAGGCATTAGATGATGCACAGATTGTAATAAGAATAATTATAGAAGAGACACCCACAATAGGATACAAATAGAGACATCCTATAAACTACTGGGTGCTGAATCAAATCGTCCAAAAACATACAAAACGTTCAAGCTCAGCTTACAAGAATGTGAGGGATCAGCATACCAAAATAAATGGATAAACCAAAGTTTTCTTAAATAAAAAAAGTACATACTTGCCCCTATTTAGGGGGTCTGTGATCTCTTTGTTCTTTTAGCTGAGGCAAGTCCCTTAGGGGACTGAAAAGTTGAGTGAGATGGTGCTTTTTGTTTACATAAATGTTCGTTTATCCATTTATTTTGGTGTGCTGATCTCTCACATTCTTCGAAGTCTAGCTTGGAGATTTTGTATATTTTTTGTTATTTATGAGATGACACACATGCAGAATGTTGATACAACCTTTTCAACTGTATTTGCATGTGTAGCCCTCCCTGTACGGCTTCTAGGGAGATTACATTGCTGTGTTGTGTATGTCTAGTCTGCATGGTTTACCTTGACTCAGGGTTCTGGATTCAGGCAGCTGGGCGATGAGGTAGCAAGGTTGTATAATAATGGGCGACAGGAACTTTTGTAGTACAACTGTCATTTATTCATGTTCCTAAGCACAGGGATCTCTCATACACATTCTGACAATGTTGTGCTGTGCCCACTCTTAACACTCGAATGGAGGTACATAGGTGTGGGACCCAGCCCCCCTTGTTACTTCTGGATATCATCAGTATTAATCCGAATTCACTAGGAGTCTTGGCAGGTCTTTCTTACATGACCCAGTACCAGGGCCTCCAACAGAAATCATGGGGCCCAGGACCAATGAAAGGAGCAGGCCCCCCCCGCCCACATAGCGCACCCCCCCTAAAAACCCATAGCGCACCAACCACAAAAAAATATTTTTTGGCGCGCAACTTTTACTTAACTGTTTTCTTATGGTGATACAGAAAAAAACATTACAATGCAGCCTGTTTATTTTTATATTTTCAACAAAAGATACGTGACTGCCTGCCTGGGTGACTGGGTGGGTGAGTGACAGGTTAAATGAGTGACAAGGTGAGTGAGTGACAGGGTGAGTGAGTGACAGGGTGAGTGAGTGACTGGGTGGGTGAGTGACATTGAGTAGCTGGGTGGGTGAGTGACTTTGGGTGAGTGACCATGGGTGAGTGACTGGGTGGGTGGGTGGGTGAGGGACTGAGTGGGTGGGTGAGTGACTGGGTATGTTGAGTGACTGGGTGGGTGAGTGGGTGGGTGAATTCAGTGACTTGGGTGAGTGAGTGACTGGGTGGGTTGAGTGACTGGGTGGGTGACTTACCTTGACCGGTGGGTGCTGCTTCCTTGCCGCCAGATGCTTCCCCCCTGCCCCCGATATCCCCGGCAGCTGCAATGGGCGGGGGGGGGTCCTCGGGTAGTGGGGCACGGGAGGTGGGCGGCTGGGGGGGCGATGCGGGCTGGGGCAGGAGGCACACGGGGGAAGCTGGGTTGGCGCTTCCCCCTCTGTATCAAGTTGGGAGCGTGGGGAGGGGGGCTGGGTTGCGCGCGCGGGGCTTGTGTTGGCACTTCCCACTCCGTCCCATGTGGGAAGCGGGGAGAGGCTGGGTTGTGCGCGCAGGGCTTGTGTTGGTGCTATCTCCTCTGTCCCACGTGTGGAGTGGGGGGGCTGGGTTTGCACCCGCGTGGCTTGTGTTGGCGCTTCCCCCTCTGTCCCACGTGGGGAGCGGGGAGAGATGGGTTGCGCACGCTGCCATTGTGTTGGCACTTCCCCCTCCATCCCGCGGGGGGAGTGGGCCCACAGGCAGGGGGCAGGACACCCTGCTCATGCGCGCCTGGGACCACGAGAATCGCCTCCATTTAAATGTTTTTTTTAATGTAATTAATTGGCGCCCGGCCGAGCAGGGGGCCCGGGCCCCCCTTACTCACAGGGCCCGGGACGCCAGAACCATTTGTCCCCCTTGTTGGCGGCCCTGCCCAGTACCTTTGGCCTGTTTGGGAACTTCTACTTCCATACAGACTAATGAGGAATGTTAGTTAGTGCTGATTTGTCGACATTCCTTATTACCCGAGGCCCTCTATGGCATGCCGTATTCCCTTTATTGCACTATTCAGGACTCCATTTCTTCTCTTGGGGATCCTTTTTTAAATGTTACTTATCTCCTCTCCCCGAGGCTCCTCTCATCCTCCTAGAACCTAATTTCTTGAACCTTCTCCTTCCCTGATATACACTCCGTGATGTCATAATCCCATGGCAACACAGGGTGGGGCCTTACACACGCAAATCACACAAAATATAATTGTACTCAATGTTACATATACAAAATATTTATGCAAAAATAGAGCTGTAATGAGCAGCTAAAAACAAATTATACAGTGATGCAAGAGAAATGAGCAAATTAGTGGATTACTTATCCACAGCTCTCATTGAAAATATGTACACAAAAATAGGACTGGAAAAGCATTTTTAGTATCGTAGATGGCTACAAAAAAAACGTTTGTCAAAGGTAACAAAAAGTTGCTAAATTGCTTTAATTTAAAAAATTAAATATAGAAAAAACCTGAAAAATACAAAAATCACGAAAAGGGTATATTATAAAAAATATATGCAAAAGGCGGAAAAGGTGTCGTGGGATAACCCTTTTTTTAAGCCCTTTCACACCAGTTGAAGGCAGCTCGAATCCTCAGCCTACACTCTGAAAGTAGGAGCAATACACCAAAACAAACTTCTTTTTGCACTCTTTAAGTGCATACTCCCTTAGTGTGTTTGCATGATGCGCATAAATAAAACCAGCAATGTTTGCTTCACACTTTAACCCTTTGCACGCGGGAGGGACCGTGGTGCCTGAACGACACGGGCCCTCACGCCCAGTACGGGCACGTGTTCGCAGTGACCACTTTCTGGGCCTCCATTTCACCACTGGTCAGATCGCATCTCCACGTCATGGGAACGCAAGACGAGATCAAAAGCAGGAAAATACAGAATACCCCATAGTCACTACATCATGGGGCCCTCAAAGGGTTAATATGCAAATAAATTGGAAAAGAGGGTATTCTTTGCATGATCCCAATCAATCATAACTTTTGCTTATGACACTTTTTTAAATGTAATTTCTTTATAACACGCCAACATCCTGCAGCGAAGTACCGTTATGAATAGCGGGTGCTGACTATATCACGGGCCCCCCAAGAGGTTAAGGAAACTTCCAGAGCAATGTGCACAAACTGCATGTGAAAAATCACTGGGATACCTTTGAAAAATTGCAATATTTAAAAACGAATTAGTTGACTCATGTCTTGCGAACCTCTCTGTCACTTGATAAATACCCCCATAATAGTCTGTGCATTTATTCATCCCATCACTACCAAACCCAAAGTGACGTCTTGCAAAATTGTGTAACTGTGTCACAGGGCCTGCCTTAGGGCAAGGCAGCTGCCTTGAGCCCTGTGCCTTCGGGGGCCCCGCGCTCCTTCCTCTCAGTGCCGGGATCCAACTTCCACCCGACCAGAGGGGGGAGGTGGAGGAGGGAGCACAGGCCCCCTGGAACGGCAGATATAGATAAGTGTGAGCTGTGGGGGTGGTGGGGTGTGTGTATTTGTTTTCTCCTTTTATTATCTTTTCTGGAGTGGGCTGCCCCATGTAGCGTTGCGTTGCTATGGTGACTGATGTCAAATTACGCCACCGGAGGGCCACTAGTCAAGGTAAGTCCCCTTAACTTTTTTACAGTGCGGCCCCGATGCCAGCGTGCCGGCCTTGGCCCCTCGCAAAGCTTAAGGCCGACCCGGCTGTGTGACTCTTGTGCTGTGGAGGGATTTAAACCATCTTAGAAAAGACCTATACAGGCAGTTTTTAGTACTTATGGTAGCTAACCAGGTTTGACACATTTCTCTGGTCACGTCTCATTGCAACAAAGTGCAACATGCATTTTTGAGAACAAGGAACAATAAACAGCCGTGAACTGGGGTATTTCATAGTATTTGAGAGACGCTTGCAATTTCCCATTTTCTGAAACTCTAGCAGTGTCTCAAATAAGCCGAGCATGTCATCACAATTTCAATGTGTCTTTTCCATATAATATTGGGTAGTACGGAGTGTACCAGTGTCTTCCTGGTTAAAGCAACCCTTTGCTCTTACTGGAACAGGACTGTCCTAGGCTTAACCCCTGCAGGAACGTGGATGAAAGATACTGTATGACTCTCCAATGTCCTCTGCATTTTTTTTTTTTTTAAATAGATGTGGTTGTTGCATACAACAGCCAATAAACACAGGGAATGTTGTTCTTCATAGTAACACTTCCCCTTTTCACTGGCACGCGGAAACATAGCCGTAATTCCTGCTCAAATGTGCCAGGAGATTGGAGGCCGAGATCTGCTGCAAAAGGGGGAAACTAGTTCTAATAAAATTATTAAATAAAAAACTGTGTGTAACCCTGTTTCCCCTACCCAATCTCACATATGGTCTCCTAAGGGAAATAGCACTCTGGTTACATCGGTCTTGTTGGTGCATACCTACTGGTAACAGGGGGCCCTGGGTCTCCCGCGATGATAGGGGGGATAACAGGACAGTCTTCTGGGGTTGTGCCCAAATTCTTCTTACTGCTGCAGCACCTCCATCTTGTGCAGCCCCCAGTGGTGTAGGGTGAAGTATCTGCAAAAGAATGATGTTGCCCTCCTCCCAATATACTTCGATCTTAGGCAGGAGGTATAGGTAAAATGCAGATGGTCTTTATTATATATTCTCTGTTCAGCAGCAGTCTCACACACAGACAGAAGGTATTCACACTCAGGATGTCCCTGAACTCACTCCTGGCCAAGGGCACCAAGAGTGATTCCTGCTCTTCCCCTACCCTCTTTCTGGGTAGCAGGTATGGGATTACCCCAGACTCCCCTAGGGGAGGCCTTAAGCCTACCAGCGCCCTTGCAGCTTATCACGGGTACCTCGGTTTCTCTCAAGGGTAGAGACCAACTGACTAAATGGGAAATGACAGCACAATAAGCAGCCCCAACAGGCACCACCACCCCTATGTCTTCTAATTGGACACAGGGCCTGATGACACTGCCTTCACTCACTCACTGCACTGCATGAAGTGGGGAAAACCCATAATTACTCCTGGCAAACCTGCTCTTTCCAGGTATTACTGCACAGGAGGAGGACAGAATAACAGCCCAAACCTACCAGGGCTATAGGTTAATAAGTGAACGGTTTGATTGCTGCTTTAATAAGACGTATGCGGTACTGCCAGGCTGTGCAGCGGTGAGTGCACTGTACAGTATATATGCTCACATTTGTTTCATGGCTTCACACAACTCTGGGAAAGGTCCCAGAGAGGAACAAAACATTGTTTTGGGGTTTTTTTTGTAGTAGACTACAATATTCTACCTTTCATCAGTTTTCTTGCACTGCTGTTTGTTTCATCTGATGTGAGTCTTGTGAAGTATTTCTTTAAAAAAAAAAACATATATACATGGATCTCAAATGGAAATATTACTGTATGCTCATTTGCATGTCTTAGACAGGTCTGCAACCCAGCACACAGTACTTCCACTACAGCAAGGGATTCTGGGGAATGACATGCAAATGAGTGTGCTGGGTGATAATGGTGAATGGCGGGGTTGCAGACCTGTCTAAGACATGCAAATGAGCATACAGTAATATTTCCATTTGCTACTGCTGCGGCCAAGTTTATTCGAGCATTTGCCCATTCTTGGCCGCAGCAGTAGCCTGGCGCGCGCCCGAGAGTGACGGGCGCGCGCCGAAGCAGCGGAAGAGCGCCCTCCGATCGGGGCGCTCTCCCTACCGCTGCCGGGTCCGCCGGGTCCCCCGGAACCCCCTGCCGCCGTCCCGCGATCGCGGGACACCAGGGCTCCCTCGGGGAGCCCTGGACGCGCGTGCAGGGGGTGCACGCTCCCGAAGACGCGTGACCGCGCGTCTATGACGCGCGGCATGCCGAGGGGCGGCCACTAGCAAGCCGGGAAATCTCCTGGCTTGCGGATCTGGCCGCAGTGCGATAAACTGTGTCGCCACTGTATATGCTTTGCTGTGGAGGTTTTTTGTCCCTTTTTTTTACCCACCATAATGTGTGTGTGTGTGTGTGTGTGTGTGTGTGTGTGTGTGTGTGTGTGTGTGTGTGTGTGTGTGTGTGTGTGTGTGTGTGTGTGTGTGTGTGTGTGTCAGTACCAGTACCGTGTTAGCCGAGCAAAGAATAAAAGCATTTCGTTAGCCACAGAACGGTATCGTCTATTCATTTTTGATTTTATATATATATATGTATCACACTGTGCATGCAATTACCTGTATATAATATATAACCCTGTTCACTTAATGTAACTATATTTGTAACCATGTATTATTTGTCATCATAACTCAGCAGTGCGCAAACGTTTTGAGCTGCGGCCCCCTTCCTGGGAACCGCAGCGTTCGCGCCCCCTCTCCCAATGGCTAGGAGTCAAATGACGTCGCGGGTCATGTGACATCACATCACATGACCCCACTACGGCATTTGACATGCATTTCCATGGCGACGCGTGACGTCACACGACCCCACAGCGGCATTTGATGTCGCATTGCCATGGCGACACGTTGCCGAAAACTCGGCTGACAGCAGGTAAGTGAGCTACAGAGGCCTCACGCCTCCCCCGGCATTTAATTTAAATGCTGTGGAGAAGGGCCTCTGTAACCGCCCGCGCCCCCCCCTAGAAATTCTCCTGCCCCCCCTGTTGGGCGCGCCCCACAGTTTGCGCACCACTGTCATAACTCTATACCCAGGACATACTTGAAAACGAGAGGAACATCTCATAGTATTACTTCGTGGTAAAACATTTTATAAATAAATATACAGTAATATATATACAGTACATATACACACACACATTTTTTTTCGTGGCGGTACTTTAAGGTACTAAGTACCAGCACCTCTGTTTCTCCTGCTGCTGTTTCCCCCGAAGGTCTCCGACACTGGATAATACTGGGTACAAACCGTACAAAACAGGCAAAAAAGCCAAAAAAGCACGACAATACAAAAAAGGTGGTATTTAATGACTCAACGTTTCAGCTCAAGCTGTACTCAAGTTGGTTCTCAATTGTCTAACTACTTACAGCTGTTCTATTGCATATTTTTTCACTACCAGTGTACTGTCTATTTATCAGTTACTTATCTGTCACCTATCTGCAGTGACCCATGGATGCTACACTTGTTGCACATGTAGCTCTGTTTCCCCCAGAACACAGGAAACTACCAATGGTTACTCTTATACCTGTTGGCTCCAGGAGCCTGAGCCTCTGCCACGGAGAGCCTCAGGTGTATACTTACTCTGATGCAACGCCTACACCTATGAGGGATCCCAGCAGAGCGGAAGCAGCCCCTCACAGGACACAATAATAACACCCACACAGTATAGAATAATGACACCTTTACTGTATAGCAATGATTATGCAATAGAATTACTCTCCGTCAGGACAAGATATATGGCACAACTACCACACGCCTCGCAGGGCTTACTTCCCCGAAATGATACCCACCACCGTGTTCCACACCGTGTCCAGAATATTGTGTACCTCACACAGAGTCCCCAGTAATACCACAGTATGTAAGTCCCTTGGTCACTAGTCCCACAGAGTCCCCAAAGAACCCACCCGTATAGGTGTGATCAGTGCCTGGGTATATACCGGTATGTTGGTGCACTTGTTGACCTTTACCTGACGGGCACTGCAGCACCTGGCGTGATGAGACTTCGCAAAGGATCCGCCGGTCCTCTCTCCCACACCAACGTCATCAGGGTGATCCCACCAAGGCAATGTCTCTGCAGTCTCTTCAGTGAGGCCTGTTCCCCAACCACTCTTCAAGGAGTTCAGCATCTGCTGTGTCCCTAATATATCTAGGTACTGCAGGGATCCATTCCCTATGCTAGGGACTGTCCCTGTAGCAGCCACAAGCTAGAGTTGACTCAAGGCCTATCTTGGGCCTAGGGGGTTATATGCTGGCCTAGTGTAGAGGCTTACTTGCCCTCTCCACGGACCCTCTGTCCCCTACGTCTCCCTGTCACACTCTGCCTGCATGCTCCCTGTGACACACTTCCTTATTCTGCCTGCAGCACTTCTCCAGCTCCTATTGGCTCCCTAGTGTCAGGTGGGATACTGCTAAGGCTCATGGGGCTCGTAGTCCCTTCTCAGAGCCTTCCCAGATTAGCTAGTGTTCGCGTGCTTTCCACTGCGCATGCGCAACCTGGAATGGCCGGCGCTCAACTGCGCATGTGCAAGCTTCTTGCAAGATGGCGGCGCCCTCCGCAACCACTGGAGCCCCCGGCAACGCGATCGCCATCCCTGCACACACCAACCTCCTCCTTCCACACACCCCCTGCCACGGTGCTCCTGCAAACGTGCACGCGCACCCGCATGCCCCGGCAACTGGCTGCGACTCTCCCAACCGCGCGGAGGTACACAGCAAGGGTGGCACACCTCAGAGGGGGAACTTGGCTACACACACTTATTGAGTGTGGATATCTATGTAATATAGAATAAATTGTAGAGTGGTCGTGGGAGGGGGGAGCTTGCTTAGGAGCTCCCTTCCTCCTAGTAGGCTCATCTGTCTATTTTTGTCAGGCTATCCAGCCTTGTTATTACCCTATTGCGGGTTACAATCACATCAGTACTGTATTTGAGCTTCCATTTTTGAAGCCCATTTTTGCTTTGGGGAGTCTTTTTAACACCCTTTATTTTACTAATGTAACACTGTTCCCCCCCCCCCCCATCTCATAGGGACCAGTATTGGGGATCTACATGCATTACCAGGTGTGGGGTGCTATATCTGTAGGCTGCAGGAGTACTGAGTGGTCTCCTGAGGTGGTAAAGAGACAGGCTTAGGTGGATCTCTGTGTTCTTCTTCTCTTGATGTTTCAGCGCCTCCAGCTGTGATGGAACCCAGGGTGTATGGGTGTCAGCCCCCATCACTGCACTCCTTACCCCTCCTGCCCAGGAACTGACACCACACAGAGGTATAGTTGAATAGGATTTATTGTGGTGCATACTTGCAGCAGTTCTTCATAGCAGCAGGGTCTCTCTAAAGTCCCAGGACTTCTAGATGGTGCTGCCCCGGTAGTGTGGGGCATTAGGTCTTGGTGTTGTCTAGGCCTCTCGGACCTAGAGTGGGCCAGCTCATCCTCGCAATGGGAGAGGCTGACAGCCTTTCCTTTCTCCTTGGGGAGCAGAGGCAGACTCCTCTAACTTTGATGCTCCTCCTTGGAAAACTCTGGAAGGGGCGAGCTCATGGACTGTACCCACCTCTAATGGGCTGTACACAGGCCATGAGTCACCACCTCTCTTCCTTCACTTTCAAGGGGAAGCAGAAGGGAGTCACTGGCCCACAGATTAACCTGCTACTGCCTGGAACTTAACAGGACTTACATAGCAGATATACTATGTGGGGAAAGAAAGGTATGATGGGAAATACCCTGTTATACTCTCCCCTGGTGAAATTCCGAACGACCTCGCTTGGGTCCAAATTTGTTGTACCATCTGTCATCCTGAAACCTGCAGAGTGACAAAATTTGTACAAGGTCAATACATATACAACAGTATAGTGATGCACATAATCCTATCATCCATTGATAACAATGATGATGGCTATTTTAACATAACTAGATGTATAACCCTAATGGTAATGGCTAGGGTCCAGCTTTTTAACAGGCCATCCATCACAATCCTCTACCCATATGGAGTAGACTTTGAGTACACCAGCTTCCTGGCGGACCTCTACCCTGTCCGTACAAATGCAGGTGCCTATCACCCACTCCCCCATGATGGAACAAATGAGTGACTCTGTAAGAAACTCTTTATGGCTAGTCTTATGCTGCAGGTAATTAATAACAGCTAGCATCAATCACTCATGGCGATGGTCCTCTATGTACTGCATGATGGGTTCAGGGAAATAGGGGAAGTGATACCCATGGGACCGCTGGAACCTAGGTCTTATGGCCCAGTCAGCCCTGGTCCTCTTCTTCCCAAGTAACTATGGGTGCCCAAGGGTCCCTGGCATTGTACCATCAGGGGGCCTGGCCCCTTCTGTATCTGCTGCTGCTTGCTGCCTTACTGCTTTTAAAAGCCTGCCCTGATCTATCTCAGAAGCACCTCCATTTGTAACACTCACCCCCCCCAATCTCATATAGGGACCAGTATTGGGGATCTACACGTATTACCAGGTGTGTGGTGCTATACCTGTAGGCTGCAGGAGTACTGAGTCGTCTGCTTAGGTAGTAATGAGAGAGGACAGGACAGGCTTAGGTGGATCTCTGTGTTCTTCTTCTCTTGATGTTTCAGCACCTCCAGCTGTGATGGAACCCAGGGTGTATGGGTGTCAGTCCCCATCACTGCACTCCTTACCCCTCCTGCCCAGGAACTGACACCACGCAGAGGTATAGTTGAATAGGATTTATTGTGGTTTTACTTGCAGCAGTTCTTCATAGCAGCAGGGTCTCTCTAAAGTCCCAGGTCTTCTAGATGGTGCTGCCCCGGTAGTGTGGGGCATTGGGTCTTGGTGTTTTCTAGGCCTCTCGGACCTAGAGTGGGCCAGCTCATCTTCGCATTGGGAGAGGCTGACAGCCCTTCCTCTTTCCTTGGGGAGCAGAGGCAGACTCCTCTAACTTTGATGCTCCTCCTTGGAAAACTCTGGAAGGGACAAGCTCATGGACTGTACCCACCTCTAATGGGCTGTACACAGGCCATGAGTTACCACCTCTCTACCTTCACTTTCAAGGGGAAGCAGAAGGGGGTCACTGGCCCATAGATTAACCTGCTACTGCCTGGAACTTAACAGGACTTACATAGCAGATATACTATCTGGGGAAAGAAAGGCATGATGGGAAATACCCTGTTATACTAATAAATTTGTTTTTATATTACATACATCATATCATTACTGTGATTGGGTGCTCTGAGCTCTGCACTTTCATGTTTTGGCTATACCATTATTATCTTTGAATATAGTGTGATTAAGTGCCTTTATGTAGGGGACCTTACTTTTCTATTGGCCTCTCTTGGGTCCGTTGCTTACCAGTTTTTCACATGATTTCACCCACCACATCTCCTTATTTATCCAGCATACTTTGTGGTAATAACCATAATAAAAGGGATACTTTCTCTATTTTCTTATTAATCAGGGAAAGATTAAGAAATCTTTTTCTTTTCTTCCGAACATTTTCGTGGCTTAGAGCAGGGGTGCACAAACTTTCCCCCTGCGCCCCCTGCCTGCTCTCCCCCCTTGCTCGCACCTCCCTCCATACCTTGTCTCCAGCGTCAAATGATGCCGCATTGCCATGTCGACGCGTCGCCGAAGGTAAGGAAAGTTGCAGAGGCCTCGCGCGATCCACCGGCATTTAAATACCTTGGGGAAGAGGACGGTGCCTCTGGAACCGCCACGCCCCCCCATGAAAATCTTGTGCCCCCCAGTTTGTGCACCCCTGGCCTTCAGATTGTCAGCAAAAACATAACGGCTTTGCCGAAGTAGTCAGCCTGATCACTAAGCCTGTAACACTGTAGACACCATTGGCTCTTTGCCTTTTCACATTCAAGAAAACCTTGTATCTATCTTTAGAAGTTTGCAATTTCTTCACTGCATTAGCCGCTACCACCTACTGTATGCTAGTAAATTATTGTTAGCATCCATTACCTTTTGGGAGAATGAAGTCTTCCTCATATTTTTCCCTACCCTCCATCTCAGAGCATGATCACTTCCTATAGCCTAGGGGTATTCAAACTTTTTTTTAATTAAGGAACCCTATAATGATATTGCAAAATTCTGCAGTACATCAACCCTCCCTAATAGCATGTTTGAGATCAGATGCATTGTAAGGAATCCCAACCCTCTCTAATAGCGCATCTGAGATCAGATGCAGTGTAAATTTTTCTGGATTTGGTACCACTTTCAATTTATCTGAAAATAGCAGGGAACACTTTAGGGATGCTCTGAATTCCTATGATGCAAAAAAGAGACTGTGGACATTTCCAGTAATGGCCTTAAACAGCGCTGCGCAATCTTTCCTGCTTGCGCCCCCCCTCCTGCTTGCGCGTCCCCTCCCTTACCTCCTCTCTGGCTCCCGGCATCAAATGACGTTGCGGGGTCACGTAACGTGTCATTTGATGCGGCGTTGCCACGACGACGTGTCACCGAAGAGTAGGTAAATGAAGTTGCAGAGGCCTCACGCGATCCCCCGGCATTAATTTAAATGCATTGGGGAAGAGCGTGGGGCCCCTGCAACCGCTGCGGCCCCCCCCTGAATAATCTTGCGCCCCTCCCCCCCAGTTTTCGCACCCCTGGTCTAAAAAGTTCATATTATTTAAAGCAGCAGTCCAAGCTGTCGTTTTATCAAAAATAATAATAAAAAAAAAATCCCCCTTTAATATGTGCATCAATACAATCCACACAATAAGTAATTAGTTAAGTTGCCAATCGATCCGTTCTCCTGTGATTGATCGGCGAAGATTTGGCTTGGGGGGATCACTAAATGGCTGTCAGTGCAGCAGAAGAGGACCAAAGATGCAGAGTTCTGTGGAGAAGATAATGTGACCAGGCATTCTGAGCTCTGCTCTGTCATGTTTTGGCTATACGTTATTATCTAACTATACTGTATAGTGTGATTGAGTGCTGTTATGTAGGGGACCTTACTGGTCTATTGGCCCCTCTTGGGTCGGTTGCTTACCAGTTTTGCACATTGTGTCTACTGTTTGTTCTCCCTTACTGCACCATTCACCTGATTCGTTATTGTTTTACATTTATAAGGAGTGCTGGTGTCCTATTTGTTGTGGTGGGTGAAATACTTGAAAAACTGCTAATGATATACTAAATTATGAAGCACACTTGAGCAAGTACAGAAATGTTAGAAGATGGGTACGTGCTTCCAGTTAATTTAATGAAATGTATGACCCAATAAGGAGAAAACACCTATTGGATATATTCATTAAGCTGATCATAGTTTTATATGAATAAGGCCCTTATGTCGGTTTAAGTGTCTCGGCTGCAAAGTATGGTCAAAAAGGCACCGTATTTATCAAGAAAAATAATTTCCGTAGAAGATAAATCTACTTCAGAAGTTTGGCACTGGTTTTGTTCAACTTGTGCAGCAGGGAGACTTTCAAAATCACTGTTTTTACAGTGTTTCAAACTGACCCAATGCTAGTAGGATTGATCTGAATTTTTACGTAATGTCCAAGCTCAATCTGGAAAATGTTCCAGATTTGGGGAGAAGCTTGCCCTTGAATGTTTTTGACTTATTTGAGTAATTTGGTGTGAGCTGGAGATGCATGGAGAGAGGAGAGGGAAAGTAGAGGCTGTCATGCACATGTGTCAAGTGCCCACGCGTGTTATCGCACCAATTCCGATGTTTAAGTCAATGGGAGTTGAAAAAAGTACACTAGTTACCACAATGCTAACCTCAGACACTTGCAGTGGATAGCAAAGTGTTATTTGTTTCCAAGTTGGTGGTAAGGTTACCATAATTACAGTTACATAGTATATGAGGTTGAAAAAAAATGGCATGTCCATCGAGTTCAACATATGTTAAATTTAGATGACAGTACTTATCCTATATTTGTATTTCCAGTATCTTAATCCAGAGGAAGGCAAGCAAAAAACCCCAGTGAAACATTATCCAATGATATCTCATAAGAGGAAAATTTAATTAATTCCTGACTCCAATAATGGCAATCGGATCAACATCCTTCCCATGTTTACTTACTTCGTATATCCATGTATACCTTTCCAAAAAGATGTCCAACCGTTCTTTGAAGATCTCTATTGGATCTGTCATCACATTGAATTAACACCTTGATTCCAAACCCTTTCCTTGTTCTTATCCTCACATAGAGATGTGTTACTATCCCACATAACCATCTATAAGGAATGCTCTTGCTTGTCCATAAAAGGTATCCCCACCCACAATGACTCTTCATAACAAATAGTTGTGCAAATTAAAGCATGAATATCTAAACTCAATGTTCTGTGTTCACTCCTAACCCCACATTCCACATCCCCGTTGCCTCATCAATGTTACCGTTTAAAAAAGAGCATGGTGTTCATTTACTGACAGCAATGCTACTCAATTTAGAAATAAGTTCATAACTTCCTTCCTCTTCAGCTGTGGCAGGGTGGAGGCTAAATGCCTGTTTTCTTTTAACACACGCACGCACATATGGTATATGTGACTTCCCTTGGAGAGTGGAGCAGAGAAATGCTAGCTGCAGTGTACCTGACTTCAATAGGACAAATAATACAAATTAATTATGCAAAATCTATTTCCATCCTGAGCCACTTAAAGAATATATGCGCCCTAAAACAAAAGTGATATACCCAGTTGACTAAATCAAGGTGATATATATATATATATCATACATTACCAGCAAATGTAAGGAGACAACAGCACTCAGAAGGTATATGCAGCTATAAACTGTATTGAAGAAACTTGTACATATATCCAATTTTGGATATATGTGCAAAAAAATTTCAATACAGTTTATAGCTGCTTATACCTTATGAGTACTGTTGTCTCCTTACCTTTGCTGGTAATGTATGCTTTATTATTTTTTATTACATAAGCACCAGGTCATTATATCACTACAGGAGTGCCAGATATTCATGATTTGTATGTGTGTGTATATATGTGTATATATATACACACACACACACACACACACACACACACACACACACACACACACACACACACACACACACACACACACACACACACACACACACACACACACACACAGACACACACACACTTACTTCTGCAAGGTAAAGTATTTTCAAAGGGGCAGTACCATAAAGCAGGCACATGTTTGTTTAAACAGCTGATCTATGTAATCAGAAAGATTTAATCATCTATAAGTGAAACCTTTATTCTTCTGAAAAATGAATGTTTTTTTAATTTTTTTAATAGGTCCTGTGTATTTCATTCCTAATATCATCATTGTAAAGGTACAACTCATTAAGTGCATTTTTGGCAAAAACTCGCTAAATGCACTGCCTGACTTAGAATTTCTTGAAATTTCTATTGAAAACCCCAAGTGCCTATTTACTCATAGTTAAGAGTTACCAAAACATAAAACTCATTATGTATGATTTTGAAATAATGTCAAAAAGAAAATGTTATCGCCTTTTTCTAAGTACTCAAAGAATGTAGCTAATTACTTTTACCTCTACAACGACGATTTATACTTACCTGTATTTGTCAATGGAAGCTGCATCATCATTACTTTACAAACAAAAAAAGAAATTGTGGGATTTTACAAATGTTCCATGGTCACCAGATGCTTTGGAGGCTTTATACAATTCTGATTTAAATTTTTTTTGCTATGAAAGTGTTTGCAAAATGTATTTTTTCCACTGACAAAATGCTCCACAATTGAGGCCCAAGAACAATAAGAAGATGAGAATACAGCAGTGTTCCCCCTGGAAACTAAAATGTATTCATTTTTCACCCAACACAAGAAATTACTGTATAATCAATGATATTGGTAATTTAATATTTATTGTCTGACAAGCACACTTGCTTTTGTCTCTGAGTTTGTTGTTGTTTTAGCTGCTGGTCACTATAATGTTTAGAGCTGACTATCTCTTATTACGTGAATCTTGGAAACGTAGTTTAATCAGAGAAGGAGAGACATGTATGGCAAGCATACTCCATATATAAATTCAAGTTACACACAGGTTAGGCAATCTCGCTCTCTGTAGCCACCAAAGGGTTAATCTAAGACTAGTATCCTATCCAATATACGGGTTGGTAGGAGATGGACCTAGGCGGTTTGCATTTAGGAAGTTTCCCTGAGTTTAATTAAGTGCAATGTTACTACCTTACTAGACGTTGAAGCAAAGGCTGGAGCACCCGACTGATGGTTACAGTAGGTCGACAGGTGAAATAACTGACCATTCACTGGAAGGACAGGACTAGAAGGGGATCTGTGAGCAGAGGAGACATGAAGGTTAAGGCCTCCTGCTTTGAAAATGGATCACCCCAGTCCATTGGAAAGCCCTCAAACAGTCTGTGATCCTGTTGGAAGGGAGCTTAGGAGCCCTTTGGTTGGTTGGGAGATTGCTGGTTACTATATAAAATAAAATACTATTATATTACAAATGTACTTGACACTTTAAATGTAATTCTTCATGTTGCCCAGCATGTACATTCACCCCCAGTATTGTCAGCCTTCTAATGACATATACCAGCTCTCTTATTGGGCTGTTCCAGTACCTAGTAGCCCTGTGGCTAGTGACTGTCCCCATGTCTCCTGATCACACACCTCCCCATCTCCCCAAACACATAGGAATGGGTTAACTTTCCAAGTTCCAGTGCTGCACCCAGGAGGAATTTTAGCAAATTCTAGCTAGTGGGGAGTGGTTTTAGATTAGGCTATAAATAGTACTGTTAGAAAGTGATTAATTAGGAGCAATTAGAGGGAAACCAACAAGGTGGAGCCTCCACATCTGGACACCTTTTTACCTGCTAAAGCCTGTGGCCTAAAGAGCAGTTTATAAAGTGGGAAGCGTAGAACACAAGGTATGGATCAGAGTAGAAGGTCCCTGAGGTATTTGCCCCACCTTTCCCTGTGGAAAGATGCGCCTAATCCAGACATGGCATAAATTTCCACTTGGCAATACCTCAAACACTCCAAAGACTGTGCTCATGGACAGCCAGATCTGACCAGATGAAAGCTGTTTGTTTATATACTGTTCAATAAATCCCCATTTGGTAAAGGTGGAGTCAGCTTTCCACCCTTTAAGTTCCTGTCTCATTGTCAAATCCCCATTTAGAAGCCCAGAGAACATCCCCTCCCACTTACAAGGTATACATGTAGATCTATACAGGTACATTAAGTTGCATACAGATCTAACAATAAAGGGGTTACATGTTAGCAACCTACATTACACATATCTACTGTACAGCTTTTTGACACTCTAGCTTTCAGACTGTTATGTACAGATATAGAGGTGCTTTGGGAAAATGATAGGGGTTTGAACAGACTATCTGCCCATCTCATTGAAAACTCATCCAGTGTTCTAGCTGCAGACACGTTGATGTGCTGCTAAGTCATGATGGATCCTGGAACTCGCATGAGAGATGGGAGGTGGTCTCAGCGCCGTCCATAGTGTGAAGCGCAGCATCGCAGAGAAATGAAAAGATCAAGACAGGGCGGTAGCAAGTCAAGTCCTGCACAAGAGCGAATTCACTGGTCATATAAGAAAGGCGCAACAATTAAAAGTTATGTTTTATTTCCATGAGATTTTTTTGCCACGGTCTCATATATTATTAAGTCATGGAATATCATTCCGTAAATGAATTAAAGAAGCCTCTCATTTTGATTCTTTCCAATTGGGTGTTTCTGCTCAGTTTTTAAGGCAGATATCCTATTTGGAAGCACCTGAATAAATACATGATTTATATCTTCCAACAGTCCCTGCCTGCTAAGGGAGATCTGTTTCAGCCAACAGACATTGCCTCTGCCTGGGAAACAGCGTGCAAAGCTTCCATGCAGCTGTTGAATTAATCAAGGGCTTCTCATGATGTGGGAGTAGAACCTGCTTGGCTGAGGTCACCAGTGCACGGACAGAGGAGGCTCAGAGCAAGGGCAGAGGGAGAGGTTTAAAACAGACATTCTGCATCTTAGATCAGAAGCAGCCAGGGCATCTTTTTAAATTCGAAAAAACAATCCTGAACGCCTTCTTAGCAGCACATATGATTGAGTTAGCAAGTGAAATCACTTGGCCATGAAACATCTTTTCTTCCTTTATCCTTTCGGTGCCAGAAGTTCAACAGAACCACGAGAGTGCTACATCCCTTGGAAATAAAATTAACATCCACTGAACGTCTTAAGTGCCCCTGTGGTGAAAGCGTTAACATTTTGTCTGTGAAGTACAATGTTTTTCAACAGGGATTTCTAGGAAGCTTTCGGTTCTCTGGGCATCCCTAAAGGGTTCCCTGCAATTTTCAGGTAATTTGAAAAATGTACCCAATACAGAAGAATTAAAAATGCATCTGATCTCAGACACGCTATTAGAGAGGGTTGGGGTTCCTTAGGCCTGGGACATAGTAATGTGAGCAAGGCTGAGCCGTGCTGAGCCGCGCTCACACTCGGCACTGAGCCCTGCAGCCGCAATGAGAGCGGCTTTAGCAGGGGCTCGCGCACACTTCCGCACGCTTGCGGAAGCGTGTGTCTCACCAAGTTTTCAGATTTGGCGCTCGCCGGAGCGCAGGGCCGGTCACGATAGCGGTTCGCCCAATGAGGGCGAACCAGCTCCGTGACGTCACTGGTCCGCCCCCAGACCCGCCCCCGACACGCCCACGGACGCCGCGCTGTGTAAGGCCAGGGAAAGCCTCCGCACGGACACAATGTCTATATCCCAGGCCTTACAATGCATCTGATCTCAGACTCGCTATTAGAGAGGGTTGGGGTTCCTTACAATGCATCTGATCTCAGGCGCGCTATTAGAGAAGGTTAAGTTCCTTACAATGTCTCTGATCTCAGACATGCTATTAGAGAGGGTAAAAAAGGAAGAAGGTGCAAAATCCAAAAGTCAGAGAATTGCTGAAACTCCAAACACAGGGCACTAAAATAGGTATAACAGGTACAAAAACTGATAATTTATTGTTCAAAAACAGATAAAAAATGAACAAACAAAGTAAAACCAATTTAAAAAAAATACACAACTACTATAGATCAGGGGAGCGCAAACTTTTTCCCCTGCGCCCCCTGTTGGCGGTCACCTCACCCCCACTTACCTCGTCTCCGGCGTCATGACGTGACACCGCGTTGCCATGGCAACGTGCGTAGCACCAAGGTAAGTAAAGGTTTACAGAGGCCCTGCAGCTCCCCCGGCACTTAATTTAAGTGCCCCTCCGCAGGCAGTCTCGCACCCCCCCTGGGAGTCGCGCCCCCCAGTTTGCACACCCCTGCTCTAGATCACAAAAATATATACAGGCCAATTGGCTGTAGCAAGCAGCATAAAGATAAAGTAAAGGAAGCAGCACATCTCAATAGGTCAAAATAATAACTAAATTGTGTCACAAAGATCCCAAATAAACAGAAGGGGTTAAATAACCCACCTGGATGTAGGGGATAGCTGTCCAGCTGAATTGCAAATCTGTCAGGTGCAACAATCATATGCACATAAATAATCATGAAACATGCAATGAGCATAAACCAGCACAATACTAGATGCAAACCCAGAAATAAGATGATAAACTCTCATGGAACACTAGTTTAGTGTCATATGTTGTGTCAAATATGATGTAATCTATTGAAATAAACATCAGGTAAAGTGTATGTAGACAAAACAATGATGGAACATCTAAAGGTATTTAACCAGAGACACGCTGGATATTCATCCTAACAAACACTCAGTAAATACGAGTGTAGAATCAATTGTGCAGGGAATGATCACTGGCATGCGGCAAAAGTCCGTAAAACCCGAATCCCACTTAACATGGTGAATAAAGTATGCAAACACGTGCTAATGCAAACATGCTATTATCAGGACAGGACCAACTTGAACTCAGATGCTGCAAAGGTTAAATCACTGTAGTGACTGCATGTGCCTGATAAGCAGATTCAAAGTTCACAAAAGTCCACCGCTCTATGGTCACCCCAATATGAATATACTCAAGATTTTAGGGGAGACGTCACGTTGGTAGTTGAGAATGCCCGAGAGATACGCCGAACTTCATGTGCCAGAGGCGGATCTGCAGACAGGATACCTGCCACCGGTCCAAAAGAAACCGGGACTCCTGCACACACCACAGAGTACTTGCTTTCTTGCTATACATCATGCTATTAGAGAGGGTTGGGGTTCCTTAACCAAAGAAAGGTTGAACACCATTGCTGTAGTACATTGTTAGCCCTGGTGTAGTAAAGGGGTTGATAACCCAATGAATATATCTTCAGAATCACCATGAAATTTATACTCTGGGGTCTATGTATCACGTCAATGTTGGAGCTGGGCAATTTCACCCTGCATCCAAGTATCAAGATACTTTGCTCCAGCTTTGTCTGCCGTGCAGCAGCTTGGACTTGATAGGAGTCAATAGCGGGCGTAGTATAGTGGTGCACACATTGTAATGAGATGAATCAAATTCTGCATCTTTGTGCATCATCCTTTTCCCCTTTTACACCTTCTCTCCCCCTCACCCCCCACAATAAAGGTTGTGCTACGTCTGCTGGTGTGTTAACATTCTGCACTACAAAGTGTTGTTACATATTAGGCAGCTGATTATATCAAAGACAGTGGAGCGTTGCATCAAGACACCATTTTTTTTTCAGTACGGGTACAGAGACCCTCATGTACGTACTGCTTATACTATGCATATAATGCTGAAGTTGCACGGATCGGGACTGAGTTATAATAGGAAAATACAGGGATGCAGACATGTGCCCCTAAGTGGTACAGTATTTGTATTTGCTGTACTGTACGTGGAGGGTTTATGTCACTTTTTTAACCCACCATAACTTATTTAATGTGTGGTTATCAGGGTTGCCAGGTGGCTTGTCCAAAAATACTGGACACCCACGCCCCCCCCCCGAACATATACAAAATACACCCAAGCCTCCCAAATACATATAAAAAACATCCCCACCCCCCAAATACATTTAAAAAACACTGCACGCCCCCAAATGCATATAAAAAATACCCCCATGCCCCCCAAATACATTTAAAAAACACCCCCATGAATACATTTAAAAAATACCCCCACCTCCCCCCAAATACATTTAAAAAATACCCCTACCTCCCCCAAATACATTAAAAAAAATACTCCCACCTCCCCCCAAATACATTTAAAATATACCCCCACCTCCACAATACATATAAAATATACCCCCACCTCCACAATACATTTAAAATATACCCCCATCATCATGATCTCATCTCCCCAGGCTGGCCCCCATCACCATCTTATCCCCCGCCCCATTATCATCATCATCTTCTCACACTGCCCCTCATCATCTCACCCTGGCCCCCCATCATCATCTCACCCTGCCCCCCTCCCCCATCATCTCACCTTGGCCCCCAATCCTCTCACCATCTCACCATGCCCCCCATCATCATCTCACCCTGGCCCCCCCATCCTCTCACCATCTCACCCTCTCACCCTGGACCCACCATCCTCTCACCCTCTCACCCTCTCACCCTGGCCCCACCATCCTCTCACCCTGCCCCCCCCATCCTCTCACCATCTCACCCTGCCCCTCAAATTGTGTCCTTACCTTATTTCCAGGAAGGACACAGACTTCTCTGGGCTGCCGGGGTGTGAGCTCAGCTCCCGCTGTCATCTGACTGGCTCTCCGCTCCTCAAATCAGGGACAGGCTGCACAGACTCTCACGAGTTCTCCTGCCCAACCACCGTCCTCCCCCGACACCGCCCCTGCCTCCAGTCTCTGTTCTAGTCTCAGCACTGCCTGCCGTCGCACCGCCCTCACGTTTGCGCTGCCGCAATAATGGTAATTGTCACGATAGCTTATGACAGGTTGTAAGTTACACCAAATAACTGGGTTTGAACTAAACGAGGCTTAGATATAATAAAGTATATTTATTCCTTTGGATAGGTGAACACACAATATAGTACAGTAACAGGCAAGAAGTACACTTACTTTGGGGATGGGGGATGAGAAGTATGTTGCATAGCAATTCTCCCGCAATCAGGTACAATCAAGATGGTATCAGAAGACAATGGGTATAGGGATTACCACAGTTTATATATCTTTTGTAACCCTATCCTTAACATTAAGTACAGGTGATAGGATCACAATTATCTGTGGCAAATCTTTAACGTGGGAACACATTTTGATACAAGCCCCCTAGCTAGTTGGCCCATGCGCATTAGGACTCTGGGGTCTCATTTCTGTAGTCCCACATTTGCATCAGGAATGCCAGCCAGTCTACCAGATGGGGATTCTGGCAGGATACTCTTTGTTGTGAGGTGTAAAAGGTGACACTTACAGACTGCTCTGGTTTGAGTCGTCTCCGCCCTCATGTAAACAGTGGAGGTGATAAACTCCTTTGAACAGCACTTAAATTCTAGACATTAGGACGCCTCCCTGGCCATCTGCTTCCCTTTGTCCAAAGGAATTTCCTCTGGGTTTTATCCCTGCCTTGGGATACAGTGTTATAAGTAAAACACAAACATATTAGAAGGTCCGGTTCTGTTGGGCTCAACGGGTCCAAACTTCCCAGTTCTCAATGCAGGAACTAGGACACCATATGGTCCAATTTGCGACCCGCTACAACCTTCGGAACCGGAGTTACACAAATACACCTTAAACCATTTCCTATTTTAATACAATAAACTCCGCTGTAAATTAAATCATGTTTTTTCACTAAATCCCCATTGAAAACAACGGGCTCCGCCACCATAGACTTTCAATGGCAAACCGCCGCCGTTGGCGGCTATGGGAATCCGCTGTCATAGACTTTCAATGGGGCATCACCGCCGTTGAAGTCAATGGGGTTTTTTCCGCCATAGCCGGCCAATGGAAATTGGCCGCCATTGGAGTCTATGGGAAAAGTCTCGAACTTTCAAGGGGGTCCATACTCTGTCGGGTTGGTCCAAGAGGGTCAAGGATGGTTCTGCAGCCATGCCGGAGCAGTGACTACAGGTACCCCAAACCCTGGCCCTCTGGACCCTCCGGAACCGGAGATATGGATTCATGGTTTTCAGCTTTTTCCACTTAGTCAATTTCTTGAGCTGTTTCTGCCGCCACCATCGGAACCTATGGTGCGACCCGCTCTCTCGGCACGACCCTTCTCGGGGGTCTAGGATTCGGGGACCCGGTTGTGGTCGAGTGGGGGGAGGTCTAGGGACTAGGGGCAAAAATAATTTTATTTCTGGGTGCCCTAGAACTGTAGATTCCCACGCCACTTATCGTTGAACTTGACTAGCAGTGATCAAATCTCTCTTTTAGAAAAAGTATCCGCTTTGTGGTTTTGCGGTTTGGACGGCAGCCAACTCGTTCCTGGAAAGCGCCGTCGAGGAATCTCCATTGAAGTCAATGGGCCCATTGACTTACAATGGGAAACCGCCGCTCCTCCTCTCGGACTCCACCTGCTCGTCTTCACAGGAAACAGGACCAAAACAGCAAGATTCGCCATTGAAACGCATGGAGCTCCAATGGCGGCCTATGGGACCCTGCAAAATGGTGCCTGAAAAGGCGGGAAAATTACACAAAGGGCTATAATCACTAACGAATTATTAACCCTTGCACTCCCGGATGGATCCCAGTGTGTGTGATGCAGACACTGAGTAAACCAGATATTACAATAAAGCATGGGAACAGGGGAATATACATTTACATGTTATAACAAGGGTTAAATCACATTTCTGGGCCTCAGCCCAGTTAACCCCTTGTCTCCCTGGTGAGGTCAGGGGATGGCCAAATGGGGTGCAATCCCTTTAATACCGGGCCACCCCCTTTCTCCCTCTACAGTAATACCGGACACATATGTGTCTGGTATTACCTCCGATATACCGGACAGGCAACTGAATTACCGGCCTGTCTGGGTGAAAACCGGACACCTGGAAACCCTAGTGGTTATAAAGCAGTTCCTGAAATATTCACGGGGCAGCTATTTCAACCAATTGGATACCAGAATGACTAGCAACACATTGCCAGCTCCACTGTACTGAAGGGGGTAAAAGTTCCCCAAAATATTAATTGAACTAGATATTGAACACGTTAAAAGATTGAAGGAGCAGTTCCACCGAGACTGTTTTTTTTTCTTTTCCCAATTTGTCTACACGAATAGGAAGCAGGGCATTTCCGGAGCTGAACCACGTTCATTTCGGCTCATGGGACTAAATGGGTCCTTGGATACCGGGGAAAGGAAAGTCAGTACAGTCCCATCCAGGGGAAACATAATGGAGGTTTATATGTCACCCTTTGCAGCTTCCTATTGGTCTGTGTGACGCAGAGGATCTAAATCTCCATGAAGTACCTTCCTGGTAAGTATCTCAGAAAGCAGGGGGGTCCCCAGAGCAGAAATTACTGTAATGCTCCGTGACCCCCTACTTCCCACATATATATGGGGGGAAAAAGGGGGAGGGTGTCAAAGTGGAATAATACATTTAAGATGAACAATTGCAGCAAGTAACTGAGACTACACCTGTAAAAATGAGTCACAGCTAGTTTAGATGCAAAATCTGCCATTCAAATAAAAAAGTCTGCCTGCTTACATTCAGAAAAAGTTTCTAACTCTCATTTGCGAATATTCAAAAATGCAAACAAACTATTAAATTTTTATGCGAATTTGAATTTTGATGAACATTTTGTCCATCTCACTTGGCAACTTATTTTTTTTTTTTTTTAAAGCTCTAGATGACAAAGGTATGATGCATAAAAAAGCACATTCTCTGCAAAATCTTTATGCTGTGAAACTGCTTCTCACTGGTGGAGCTGAATCCATTACAGGGAAGTTGATTCACAGCATTTTGGGGCCTATTCTCGTAGCTCCTAAGTTGTCATTGCCAAACCACGTGGTTTGGCATGTGGAGAAGCAGTGGAATGTTATGTGGGAAAAAAAAAAGAATTCTATTGTACTTGCTTTAGAAGCGGAATAACCTGAGGTCAGGGGCGCAATCAGAAAATCTTATTTGGGGGCTGCAGTTCTTACCAGCCCTCTTCATCGACGTTGCGACGTCATGTAATGTAGTGTCGTCATGACGTCAATGCATCATGTGATGGCGGGTTTTCATGGCAAAGCGGTGCGATGTTACGTCACATCTTCAAGACGACGCGGCGTCACATGACACCGTGTTGTCGATGAGGAAGGCTGCACTCATACACCGTTTCACTGCGCGATAACAATTATTGGGGACTGCGCGATAACAATTATTGGGGGGTGCAAAAACACCCTTGCACCCCTTCCCTGGTTGCGCAACTGCCTGAGGTGGTGGTACCACCATCCCGAGTCTGACTTATGGGTTTTGCACTCCTAGCCAAACCCAAATTTCAGACTCAGGTTGTAACTCGCAATACCAATCTCGCCGACCATGAGGAGGCGTGATAAAAATGCGAGTTTTTAGAAGTGCATTGCATAACGGAGCTACGAGAATTGCAGCTCGTCAAAAAATGCAAGTTAGAGTCTTTTTTGACAAACAGATCGGATTGGCCGAGCTGGAGGTAAACCGCTTCGAAAAAAAAAAATTTAAACACGGTTTGGACATGTGAGAAGGGCTAACAGAATAAAAAAGCATACCAATCCAATAGGAAAGGGCTCTTTAGAAGCACATTGACTCACCTCAAAACTACTAAAAAAGTCCCCAATTTAATAAGGGCCTCAGTGCACTTAACTTGAGGGAGATTTTAATGAGACCTATTTTATTAGAGTACTATATATACCACCCGAACACACCTCTAGACAACACGTGGAGCACTAAAAGGAGCACACCTAAGATACCTGGGATTTATGCTTATTTAAATCATTTTAATATACTTTTCAGATCCATATTAGCATATATCTCAGGTACCACAGGTGTGCTCCATTTTGTGCACAAGTGTCTCCATGTGTTGTCTTTAGGCAAGAGATACTGTACATAACGCAAATCATGTTATTTCAAGCTAACGTGAGGCAGTGCTAACCTAACATGGTGTTAAACCTATGTTAATGAGATAACTAATTGGCATTGTTGTTGCATATAATTAACGTTGTGGATATGCGTTAACCTCCAATAAAATAACGTCCGTTACTGATCTTTAGAAATGTGCGTTACTAGCACTGAGGTAACGGACCTGTATGTATCTGGGACTGTTTATCGTCTTCTTTTTCTTCCTGTTAAAAGTTCCCTTAGCTTAGTGCTTTTCTTTCAGTGAGATTGTGTAAGGAAATTATGACAATCTTTTAAAGGTCTAACGGTACACGTATACACACACACACACACACACACTAACATTTAGATGTTGCCAAATATGGTCAGGGCTAATTTTCTATTACCTCAAGTCCTGATCACACACACACACACACACACACACTAACATTTAGATGTTGCCAAATATGGTCAGGGCTAATTTTCTATTACCTCAAGTCCTGATCACAGCAATATTCTGAAATATGAATATTTAACTACCTTTAGTAACGTATTGTGTGATGTGTTGTATTTGTTATTGTTTTGTTCAGTTAGACATGCAAACCTAAAATGTAATAAATAAATATGATAGAAAGAACTGTATACTACATGGATAAATGCTACTGTAACACCACTCACTACCCACGGCCAATAGAAGAGGGGCCACACCAAATTGTCCCAATGCTTAGCGGGTTACCTTGTGTCTCAGGGTGCCAGGAACTTTTCTTAACTTTATTAAACAGTCCAGTCCGCATTTCAGGCAGCAACAGAACAGGTTTTCTTAGGTTACATGCAGATACTTTACACTCCAGTTTTCTCAACCACGAGGTTTGTAGGTAGAGTAGCTCTTTTTCAAGCCTTTCCTCTACTGCCAAAGACAGAGCTGGAACCTTTTACTGCAATTCAGAGCAGCTCTCCCAGGTCTCCTCCATGAGCCCGTGCTGTGAAGAACCCACTCTCTACTGTGACAAGATCCTGTTTAAGTGTAGTGTGTGAAGGGCCCCTATGCGAGAGACTTGCCCTAACTTAGAAAATAAGAAAGGTTGCTCACCCCTGTTACAGAACTATAAACATATTTACAGGTGAGATCTCCTCCTCTGGTTCCTCCTGGCATCTGAGGAAAAAGATCCGTGTCCCAAACATTTATAACTTTTTCCCCACCCCCGTTTTCGGTCAGAAAAACAGAAAGCTAAGGCCGAGTTCAGGGTGACTGCTACGGACGTCAGCGTCCATGCGCGGCTCCCCCGCGTGCTCCTGCAGCCCAGCAATCTGTGTTCAGACTGCAGGAGTCAGGTCGCGGTGTTTGGGGGCATGGCGGGGGTGGGGTGAACGTGTCACGAAGCTGGTTCGCTGAACCAGCTCACGTGACACGACTGCAGCCCCAAATATAATTTCTGGTTGTAGCGGCAAAATGTAACAGCGTCAACACTGCACTTTGCGCCGGTGGAGTTTTCAGTTTGAACACTCCCACTGAACAACCTAAAATTGCGATGGACGCGCACAAGTCACGTAGCAGCCACTCTGAATACGGCCTTACCTAACTGAATCATCTCATCCCCTAACAGTTGACCTTTTCAGCACATTCTGGAAGAACAGACACTGGCCAATCACCAGCCTAAGTGACTTGCAACATTAAATAAATGACTTCACATTAGTTACTTGGAAATGCTTACTTAATATTAGCTACATGAACTAGAGCCTGTAAAGGATTTATCCCCTTAACCACCTGTAGGGACCAGGACTCACTAAGATAATTCTAAGTTACCCCAAGGGTGCTACACTACTATGTTTAAAATACTATATTTCCCCTTTTTTTTCTTATGTGTATATGTAAAGCATGTGACAATGTAGAATTCTGTATTCTTACCTTAGCTGGCAATCGTTTGGTGCACCTGTTATAAATTTGTAAAAATCTTGATTGTGTGCCTAGCAAAATGGCTGCCATCTGACTCAATGCTGCAATCAGTGAAATGCTGCAGCTGATATGTAACATTATATTTCTAAGTGTAACACATTATTGTTACAGCTTCCCGAGTAATAGACAGTCTGCTGTTGGGAACACAGCAGCAGAACTGCTTGTGATACTTTATTGCCAAAGTGCAGAGCTCAAAAAGCTGTGTGTGAGAGCCTTTCAAAAGAAGAAGTGGCTATGACTTTCTAAATGGTTGCTGTAGCAACCAAAGGTACATTAAACATTCATTAAAAATGGCATTAGGAGTTAAAAAAAAATGCAGGTACTATCTAATACTACAGAACTGATTTATTAAAAATAAAATATATAGGATTGTTCACGTTTTGATGCTTTAACATCACAATGGTTTAAGTATAATGATACTAGGGAGTATGGAATACCACTATTTATAGTTACAAACTAAGGGTACTGCTATGGTTTTCGTTACAAATGTAACTAGAAAGTTCCACTTTCTTCATTTAAAAAAATAAGTAATAAGGAGCTTGGTTTAAAAAAATGTCTATCGTGGTTTTGTATTCAGAGCACCCATATTTTATATTCATTTCTATAATAAGATTCAATTTGATCACAGACACAGAACTATTATGCTCCAAGGAAGTTCCACCATTGAATCAATACTTTAAGTGGAAATTAATTGAAAAGGCAGATTGGGGGAGGAGGCACACATCCTAATCTCTAGGGTAAAAGCCAGCACAATTTTCCAGACTTGTGAGATAATTCTGTAGGTTGCAGCCCTGCCAGGCTTTTATAAATTTGCTGACATGACCCCTGTTTTCCCAAAGATTGCCTGAGGCATACACTAGCAGCTCAGTGGGTAATTGACAGTCTCGGGACAAAATTGAAACATGTGTTAACAGCAGGGCCATGCAACCCAAGAGCTAAATTGCTAGATCGCCATCTCATGGTGTATTGAAGACTTTCAATGGAGAAAATGACCATAGATCAGTGGTTTTCACCCTTTATTTGGTTAAGAAATACTATAACTACTGTATATTCTGAGGAAGCCCAAGCCTCTCTAATAGCGCAACTGAGATCAGATGCATTGTAAGGAATACCAACTCTCTCTAATAGCGTGCCTGATATCAGATGCATTATAAGGAACTCCAACCCTCTCCAATAGCGCGTCTGAGATCAGATGCAGTGTAAATTCTTCTGTATTTGGTACCATTTTCAAATGACCTGAAAATTGCAGGAAACCTTTTAGGGATGCCCAGGCAAACCAAATGTTCTTAGGAACCCTTGTTGGAAAACAGTCATAGATGATATTATTCAAGAGCAACAGTAGGGTTACACAAAGTACCCATCCATATGTAGCCCCTGCTACAAATGTGTGTATACTGTGAACGATGCAGAGTTGGTCTGCTCCACCTATCACATGGTGCGATGGGAAATAGAAGACACTCTCCCTTGTCTGCCTGGCAACACATGACAGGAGATGTTGGATTGGATGCAATGATTTGCAGGCTGTCAGTTTGAAAGAAACAAAAATGTCCAACTGTCATTCTGGGACAGAGACACAGCCCAGGTGACAGTGAGAGGTACTTAAGTGAAAGCCCGACACTCACAGACATGACAGAGAGGGATGGAATGAGACTGCTAGCCAAAGACAGAGAAAGTGAGACAGCAGCAAAAAACATTCTCTTTTCCCAGAGAGAGAGGAAGAGAGATCCTGATACTTGCCGTGCTGTCACAGCACAACGGGATAACAGACATCTGGGAGGCTTTTTCTCGCAACTATCCAGTAACCTTTGTGTATTACACACATACCTCACAAATGCGTCACCCTTAACAGGCTGGCAACGACCATCATAAAATATGAGCTCCAACCCCATACGTCATTACTAGTGGTCTATGTGGTTGCTGCACTGGACATGAGGATTATAATGGACAATAGTGTCCTCATTTATTATGTGTGTGTATATATATATATATATATATATATATATATATATATATATATATATATATATATATATATATGCGTGTGTATATATATATGTACAAAGGAAAAGAGAGCGCACAACCACTCATAGTATAGTATGTCAAAATTATGTACAGAATAAAAATTGGGGTATGTGATAAACATACAAAAAGTATATCAAAGTTAAGCATTGATCAGTAACCCTTTGCCTGTCCTCCGTGGCGTCAGAAGGGTAAGTAGGCATCAGGCGTCTGGTGTCCAATCATCTGGAGGGAATCAGAAATTCAGGCATTGTGATGTCAGGAATCCACTCCTGGCTTTGGCTGGAGCCCATCCATCCGGAGCTTTGCAGGTTCCAGACAAACTATTCCCTGCTTCTGCAATCACCTGCCTCTTGCTGCCTCCTGTGCTATTTAGTACCTGCCCCGCCCTCAGGGAGTGGCTGGACATAGACTTTGCAATCCAAGTTGCAAGTGACTGTGCTTGTCACAGACTCCCTGTTTGGCCTGCTAGGCCTCCTTGTGCCTGGTATCCTGCTTCCTGTCCCCTGCTTCACAAGTCCTTCTTGCTTAGCAGCCCCGGCGCTGCTTCCCTTGTTCCTGGCAGACTTTGCCGCCACGCTGAAGCGGCTACGCTGGTGTCCCCAGTGTTTCCTGTGGCGTGTCTGCACCCCTGGTTCCTGTGGCCTTCCTGTTGGCAGTTCCTGTTCCCAGTGGTCTCCACCACTCTCGGCTGTATCCGGCTAGGGGGTGACATTTTGTGCTGAAGCATTGGATTCTGCAGTTCCTGTTCCCAGTGGTCTTCACCACACTTGGCTGTACCCGGCTAGGGGGTGCCGTTCTGTGCTGTAGCACTGGATTCTGCAGTTCCTGTTCCCAGTGGTCTCCACCACTCTCGGCTGTACCCAGCTAGGGGGTGCCGTTCTGTGCTGTAGCATTGGATTTCCAGTTCCTGTTCCTATCCCTGAAGTACCTTCACCCAAGATTTCCTGTTGATGACCTCGGCTTGTTTCCTCGACCACCGCTCCTGTGCCGCCTGCCTTGACCCCTGCCTGGATAACGTTAACCCTACTTTCTCCAATCCTGACCTGGCTATGTCTGATTACGGAATCCGCACTCCGGACCTGACTCCGTGGCTTAAGGTCGGTGCTTATACATCCCCACCTCAGCCCCGCGGTCCGGTACCAGTTTGTGGCAAGCACGTACGTTACAGTATGTCCAGCCCCACAAACTCTGACCCCGCTGAGGTGGGGTTAGGCCGGTTCCCCTCTGATAACCTGGCCCTCTGTGAAAACTGGTCGCAGTCTGTAAACCAGCCCCTGTCTAAAGATCAGTATATTTTTGAGAGACTGCCTCCGCCTGAAACCCAGTCCCTGTTTATTGGCCTAACCCCGTCTGAGAAACAGCTCCATAAAGAACTCCTGATTAAGGCCCAGCACCTTAGAGAGCTAAAACAGACTATGATTCCTATGTTCCTGCCCCTGGCTCCCCTGTGACCTGGGAAAACGTGAATCCTGTGAAACTGGCGCAGACTCAAAATTTGTTTCATGAATTATCCCTATCGTTGGACCAGCACATAAGAGAGCAGGATCCTATCCTTGCCTGTGACACTGTTATGGGACTGCTTCCCTGCGCTACCAGTCCTGTTACTAAACCCTTGGGGTTACCTCCTTCTCCTGGAAATTACCAAGCTGATTTTGTTCCTCTTAAGCCTAAAGGAGAAGCTGCCACGGTCCCTAGTCCTGATTTAATCTCCCTGGCTGAAAGCCTGTCCCGTCCTGAAAACCTGACCCTGTGGGAAAAAAACGACCAATTTTTCTGACTCTCATGCAGGGTCTGCTTTTACCCATGCTACTTCTCAACCTCTGGGTTTAAAGGCAGACCTTGCATATTATGCTCCTCCTAAAGCTCAAGCTACCGAGCCTGTTGGGATTTACTGCTTTCACCGCTCTGCCCCAACTAAAGTTCCCACTCCAGAGACCAGCATCCCTGTCTCTAAAACCTTTGCAGCACCCAGTGTTACCCCTCCAGTTTCTCAGAAAGTTGAAATCCCTGTCTGTGTCTCTAAATCTCTTTCCTTAGAGCCTTCCTTTCCTGTATTGACAGATCAGGTTTCCAACTCAAAGTTTTCTTTCACTCCTTCCACTGCAAGGCTTCAGCCCCCTGTTATTGTATCTCAGAATCAAGTTTCTAAGTCAAAGTTTCCTTTTTCTCCTTTCCCTGCAAAGTGCCAAATTCCTGTTATTGCATCTAATGATTCTCCAGCACCTCCTGTGTTAACCTGTACGACTGTTAAACCCTGATGTAATAGCAGCCTTCCCTTTCTCTGATTCCCCCTGTAGTATGTGATATTCCTATCACTAATGTTAAAACTCATGCTTTTAACAGTACCCTCTCTGGTATGTCTGAGTTTTCTGCCACTGAATCTAAGGCTAAGGCCCCGCTCCCAGAGTCAGCGCACCCGCACTGCTGACAGGCGGTGCGCTGAGATACACAGACCGCGATATGCGGTCTGTAGGGAGCGGGAGGTGGGCGGGAGGTGGGAGGTTTGACAGGGAGGGGGGGCGTGGCTTGAGCGGAGGGACCCGCTACTCTCCCCCCCCTCCCTCCACGGACTGCAGGAGGGAGCTGCTACTCTCCCCCCACTCCCTCCACGGGCTGCAGGAGGGACCCGCTACTCTCCCCCCCCCTCCCCGGACTGCAGGAGGGAGCTGCTACTCTCCCCCCACTCCCTCCACGGGCTGCAGGAGGGACCCGCTACTCTCCCCCCCCTCCCCGGACTGCAGGAGGGAGCTGCTACTCTCCCCCCACTCCCTCCACTGGCTGCAGGAGGGACCCGCTACTCTCCCCCCCCTCCCTCCACGGACTCGGGCTGGAGCACTCATACATACACACATACACACACACACAGGCAGGCAGGCAGGCACTCACGCACTCATACACACACACGCGCGCACACACATGCAGGCACTCACGCACTCACACACACACACAGGCAGGCACTCACGCACTCAGGCACACACATACACACACACACACACACACACAGGCAGGCACTCACGCACTCAGGCACACACATACACACACACACAGACAGGCAGGCACTCACGCACTCAGACACACACACAGACAGGCACGCACCTGCTTTCACTCCACACTCCTCCCCGCTCCCAGAAGCCTCTCCTCCTCCCGAAGCCTCCCCTCCCCATTGGCTCACAGCCACACCACGTGACGCGTCAACGCTAGGAAACACCATTCTCTTGTGTCTCCTAGCGGCTGACGCGCCACAGCGTGTAGTCAGCTGTGCCGCCAGGGGGGACCGGGACCGGCTCGCGAGGATTCCCCTGCTGGTGGGGAACTCGCTACATTGCCACCCGCGCCAACGAGCGCAGCGGGACCGAGGCCTAAAGCTCCAGTTTCTGAGTCAATGTTATCTTTGTCAAAGTTTTGTAATCATGTTGCAGTACCTAGCAGTAACTCTCCCACGCCCATTTCAGAGACCAGTGCACTTTTCTCTAAACCCTTTACAGGAGCATGTGTAATCACTGCTGCCCCTCAGACATTTGAGATTTCTGCCTTTGACTCCAAACCTGTTTCTTTAGAGCCCCCCACAGCATTTGGCTCTCCTTTTGCTGTTTCTCAATCTACCACTTCAGAGATCAGCCTTTCTGTCTCTGATTCCTTTGCAAATTCTCAGTTCCCTGTTACTGCACCCAGGATTTTCCAGCAGTTCCTGAGTTAATTTGTGAAAGTTCCAAAGCTCCTGATGAAAAAACATGTTTTCCTCCCTCTGCCTCCCCTGTAGTAAGTGATTTATCTGTCACTAAAACTCCTGCTGTAAGAGGTGTTTTTCCTGATGTCCCCGCATTATTAAATGCACCTCGCCCTGTTTCTAAGGTTCCTGCCATGAAGATTCCCCCAGGTTCTGTTATGCCTATTGTTGTTCCTAAATTATTCCCTTCTGAGACAAGCGCAACTTCCTCTGATTCTACTGACGCATCTACTCTGGCCCTTGCTGTTTCACAGATATCCACTTCAGAGGCTAGCGCAATGGCTTCTGACTCAATCAAAATACCTAGTTTGGTTCTTGCTGCTTCTCAAATACTCAGTGACTGTTCTGCACATCCTGTTATAACCATGGTTAAGCCTAAGATCCTCACAGTAAAGCATCACCCATCCCTCCCTATCCCCCCCACAGCACCTCATGTTACCTCTGAATCTGCGATTCCCACTCCTCTGGCAATACTGTTTCCCAGTGACCCCTCCACAGTATTTGGGGTACCCGTTACTGACTGCATAACTGCTACTGCGAATTTAGGATTATCCCTCATTGAACTTTCTGTACTACCTCATGTGTTCTCTCTGGATTTCACGTTGTCATTGTCACGTTGTCATTGCAACGCTCCTATTGGACTTCCTTGCCTTGCCTGAGGTGCCCGTCCCTGCTTCATGTGCTCTCACTCTGGGCACGGGCATGCTTCTCTCTGCTTTTTCCTTTGAACGCCTACTGCGTTCTATGTGGATGCCCAGACTTCAGACCTGATGTTGAAAGTGGTGAAGAGGCGGTCACAGCAAAAAGTCAGGTTCAGGAACAGTTGAAGTTAAAAGCAGCTTTATTAGTACATGCTGTACATCTCAGAAGGGGGCACTCTGACGCGTTTCGTCCCTCTCCGGGACTTTATCAAAGAGTATACAACCCTTAACACACAGACCCCTTAAATAGGAGGAGACCCAATCTGATTGGAAGGTCAAAAAGTGACAAGAGGTTTTTTTGAACTCAATTAAGTTAATGTTGAACCAGTGTTTGGGTTTAACCTATTAACTGAGTCTGTGTGGAATACATGGTTAAAACATACATATTTACAAAAACATACAAACAGAATAAAATCAATGATATACAATGGGATGTCAATAAAATTATTGTTTACACAACTATGGTACTGTGGAGGATTAATTATTTAGACTCTAGTTTGACATAAAGAAATGTTATAATGTTGGTCAATATTTCTAAATAAAATTACCATGAGTAAATAGAAACAGTTGTTACCTGGATATACTAAGACATTAATTGGTGCAAAATATGTTACAAACAATATATACTTTTTTATGCACATGAACATATATTGGAGATATACTAAGTACAACAAATCATTCATGAAAATAGTATATACTAATGTTAGGTCGTCTAGGTATAGTAATAGTTCAACTCGCAATATGTTGGGTTACAATCGCATGGACATACACTCCCGGCCACCCTCCACCTCACATGGCTATAGGAAATGTTTTAACTCCCAATCAATGTTGATGCCATGTGGGTGAAGGGTGTCAAGAGTGTATATCCAGAACATCTCCCGCTGATTCAGTGTGTTCTCTGTGTGTTCGGACCTGATGTTCTCTAAACCTCACCTACCTAGGGGTGCTGACCCCCTATTGATTGCAGTGCCACTGCTTTTCCGTTTGAAAAAAGCGCTCATTAACAAACGCCCTCATCGCAGTTCTACAACTATACCCAGAGGGTTCCGAAATAATTCCATGTCGCCCAGACCTCTGTGGGATCCTATCTCTGCTCGTCCGGAGGCCTCGCGTGAAGGGGGGGGGGGTAATGTCAGGAATCCACTCCTGGCTTTGGCTGGAGCCCATCCATCCGGAGCTTTGTCTGATTACGGAATCCGCACTCCAGACCTGACTCCGTGGCTTAAGGTCGGTGCTTATACATTCCAACCTCAGCCCCGAGGTCCGGTACCAGTTTGTGGCAAGCACATACGTTACATGTGAGTAGCGAGTGGTAGTCTTTTTACATTAGTATCCACACATATAGCTACAATGTAGCAAAGTGGAGGGCACTCATGCGCCTAAGTGACGTCAGGCTCCTTCAGGTGAAACCTCTTACTCAAGCAAAGACTGGCGTGCTGTAAGGCCGTGGTGCCAGTGTGCAGTGTAGCATTGGCTGAACCGCCGGCGGGGCCTTGGCCACCCCTTCATCGCAACTTGTAAATTCAATTTCAATGTCTTTGTGAAAAATTGTAGTACAGCGCGGCTGCACATTCCACGCGAAGGTTCATGCTGGGCCCAACCCCATTGAGGGGCGGTGTTTATTCGCGCAGTGCATGCCGAGGCGTGCGCTGTAGAAGGCACTGGTAACGCGGCCTAAGGATCCTCCTCTGAGCAAGTTTTGAGAGAGAATAGAACTAGCCAGAAAAGTGTTACAGCAATATAAGAATATAAGAACAGTGAGGCAATAACAAATCCTACCAGTTTCGTGGCTTACCTCATGCCACTTCATCAGGGAATTAATGGCCACATGGTTAAGGTTGCCTTTAGGAGATGTGTGAATACGTTTTCAGACCAGGAGAAGTTTTAAGAAGAAATAAAAATATGCTTTTTATTCACCAGAACTTTCAAAATGTAAACAGCTTATAACCAGCAAAAATAAGGTTAACAGAAAACAAAACAAACAGCCTAATTCCTGTTAAGAGCACGCACTGCACTTTTCCATACACCCTATCTATGAGTTGGGAGGCTAGGCCCCTTTCCAACAACAAAACTAGGCATCATTGTGGAGTTCAGTTACCTTCTGCTGGGTTAGGATTCTGGAAGTCCTTTTGCAGGGTTTCTCTCCCTTGGTCTAGAGTCCTGTTCCTTCCTGGCCAGCGATATTCCTGTAGTGAGTCTCTGTGGGTTTCTATACCACTAACGAGTCATCTGAGGAGATTAATCAAGCTAGCCTCCTTTGGGATTAATCTCCTCAATGCTGTATCAGTCTGTGTGCACAGGATTTCTCTGTCTCACTATGTAACAGGGAATCCACCCTGTTACTGTGTCCCTAACCATAAAACACAAACACACACACACACACACACACACACACACATTTATATACTAGCTGTACCTGGCGTAACATGCACCAATCTAGGAGATCTGAAAGGTTATTCATTAAACATTACTCTTTGTTTTCACCCCTCCCTGTAATGCATTGCTGTCTTTTGTCCCCTCTTCCCCCACCTTACTCTCTCCTCCATCATGCCCTGCTCCTCTTTGCCCTCACTCCTTCCCTCCCATTGCACTCCATGCCTTACTGTGTCTGCTCCTCTTTGTGAACACTACACTCGCTCCTCTTCAACTCATCTCATCCGTCTCCTTCTCTGCTGTCTCTCTGTTTCCTCCTCCTACTGACATTGCTGTCTCTCCTCCCATCTTTAAACTCCCGATCCATGTGCACACTGCTCTCTATTCCCTCCTCCTCATTATCCCACACTCCTCCTCTCCTTGCGGTCTCTCTGTTTCCTCTCCCCTCCTTGCTGTCTCTCCTCCATCATGCCCTGCTCCTCTTTGTATTCTCTCCTCCCCTCTCTTTGCACTCCCTCCAGCCCCATGTGCACACTGCTCTCCATTCCATTCACAGAGGGGGAGGAATGTGCAGTCTCATTGGCTGTCCCTGGGTGAGTGACATGCCGTTCAGTCTATCAAAGTGATCACAGTGATGTGCAGACATCCTTAGAGATAGATAGACACACACACACAAGTTTCATCTGTTTTTTGTTGTCTGGTGGGTCTGATTATGGTGTACTAATGGATGATGGACTCAGGCCCTGTCCTGACACATACAGGAAAATAAAAGGGGTTACACAAAGAACACACTGCATTATTTAATGATACTATGTTACACAATTGAAACTTTCATATACGGTACAAGATCTCGTTTGCAAAACAATAGAAGACGGATTTACAAAATCCACTACTGCTGTCCTCTAGCCAAAAAGAAACAGATGAGTCTTACCTTGTAGTAATAATAATAATAGCATGTTTTTGTATAGCGCTGCTAGTTATACGTAGCGCTTTACAGAGACATTTTGCAGGCACAGGTCCCTGCCCCGTGGAGCTTACAATCTATGTTTTTGGTGCCTGAGGCACAGGGAGATAAAGTGACTTGCCCAAGGTCACAAGGAGCCGACACCGGGAATTGAACCAGGCTCCCCTGCTTCAAACTCTCATTGCCACTCAGTGTCTTTTACTCACTGAGCCACCCCCTCTCCCTAGTAGTGGTTGCTTTCTTGGGCTTTGCAGGTGGTTAAGGTGCTTTAGAGATGGGGAAATTGGGTGCTTAAACCTCCAGGAAGTCAGAATCTCCACAAAAACAATAGTCTATCTTATTTATTCAATCAAGGTGATTTGAACAAACTGACTAAAAGTTAGCAAAAGATTGGGGTATATAGATCCCCCTTCGTTGTACCGGTGGTGCAAACAAATGCAGAGCCCATTAGTTAGCTGGATGATTTATATTGTCATGTTTGATTGAAAATTGTAATTTAAATTCAAAGGTTATTTTCTCAAGTTCTCACAGTACTTTTAGAGGCATGTATATTTAATTAGCATTGCCCTTTGCGAAAGCATGTTTATTTGTATGTTGGCTGGTTTAATGATACATGAATTCATAAAGTGGAAGTTTAAAAGCATTAGCTTAGGGCCCCAAACACACTCAGATGGGGCCATATTCAAGGGAGATTCAAAATCAGAATTACTACAGTATAATGTAAGGGGAGTTTGGATAAGAACCATCATATCTTATTCATTTGGTTCTTGATACCTGGACAAAAAAAATGTGGTATAGAGGGTGATGCCAGTATACATTGGGTTAATTAACAAACAGCCCTACAAGTCTGAACAAGAACACCAATTTTATTTGTACAGTACATTCCCTTTATTGTAGAGGCTCGATAAAATAATGGGTGGTTGAGAGGCATTTTTCCAGTAGTTATTGTTGGTGGTGTTCTTACTGCATGTTATTTATAGTATATACATGATTATACTGTCCTGCTGCAACCATTTACCCCTGCCATTTATGAATAACAACTATATCAATCTCCAATCATGTGACGTGCACCACAGTGTTTTGGGTGGCTAGATGCCTGGGCATTGGCAGTAGTGATGAAGAGTCTGGACCCACAGCCCCCATGAAGTTGAACAACCAATTAAAAATGTGCCTGTGCTCTGATTTCTACAATGGGTGGGGAGTGGCATCGTGGGTGGAGGTAGCTAGAGTTGGAAGAGAGAGGTTATTGTGGTGTTCATGGTAATGGGAAAGAACAAAAGACAAAAATGCCCAACGCTACATCCAATGTGACAAAGTACATACTGCAATATGGGGTTTTGGGGTTCTTGAGCTTGCTGGGACATTGTGTGTTTATAGGAATGGGAAAGGAACACAAATGGGAAAACATAAGCAACTATTAGCAATATAAGAAGGGGAAAACCACCACCATCAGCTGTAGAAAAGCTGTGTGTAATCCGCACGTGTTCCTTTTTCCCAAATCCGATACCATTCATGCAAAAGCAATAAGCCTGAAAAGGAGGTTGCACATTTAAAATGACCCTCTTTATTATCTTCATTTCCATCATCATCTCCATCTTCCTCTCTCATTCATTCACATTATATATATATATATATATATATATATATATATATATATATATATATATATATATATATATATATATATATATATATATATATAGTGGTAGAGTTTGCAAAGCTGTTCCTGCGAACTTTTTTTTTTAGAAATGATCAAAATGTTGATGTGACGGTAGGGACAGAGTAACATGGTATAATACAGGTTACGCACGCTTGTTGGCCCAACCAGTTAAGATGGTGACCCAATCTAGAGGGTTTAATGGCCATCTCAGGGCCGCTCAAGGAAAACATTTTGAAATGGAAACTATGTGGGACAAGGACTGTGTGTAGCCAACACAAGTCACACATAAAAAGCAGAAGACAGATATAACCAAGCAAAAGTAGTACACTACCTACAAACTTCTTTTAGTAAATGTTAAAGCAGGTTTATTGTGACAAACAGCTTAAACAGGATACGTTTCAGGTCTTATCTGGACCTTTCTTCAAAATGTTTGCCAAAGCTAAGCTATGGCAGCTACCTGTCTACGGGTATCTGTATACATTGTGTTAATATGTATTTGTGATTGCTACTGTATGTCTTTTTGCGTGATTAATATGCTTGGGCCAGTAACAATGGTGAAATGGCCGGCATACAGCAAGGGCTCACCTTTTTTTGGGTCCAGGTGCAGTGCTTGTGGACAATGGTGAGGTGGAGAAGGGCGAGCGTGCTTGCCTACTGGGGAGAGTCCACACTTCCAAAGTGGAGGCATTGTTCTCCCCTGATAGACACCTTGCTATCTCAGCTGGAGGTGTGGGACTAAAATTGGAAACCGATTCTTGGGTCCTAGGCCAGTCGGCTTTGCTCTTGTTGGTCACTTTCAATTTCCCATTACTCCAAAAGCTTTGCCCCTAGGGGTTGTCTGTCAACACGGTCGCCACCCACTGCCCTGGTTGGTCCATTCCGATCAAGCTCCGGCACACGATTAGCTCAGTGAAAGAAAGGTCTCTGCTGATTGGTTGGCACTCGATTCTCCATGTTTTCAGTGGAAGGCTGGGAAACTATTGAAGCCAATGCCGATCAAGGCTTCACAGTTTTCCATGGTTGGTCTCGGTGTCTGGAGATAAAATGGAAAGGGAATTATGGAACCAAAGGTGGTTATCCAGAGTTACTGGGATCAAAGAATTGACACATCAAAGTGACTCTGCGAACACTGAGTATGACATAACTCAGGAAGTAAATATCAGAGGGAAAGGATCCGGCAAGCAAAGTTTAGTACAGTTCCGAGGTCATACACAATATGTCAGCAAGATATTTGAGGGGTTTAGCAAAGCAAAGTCCAGTACAGAACGGACAGAGCAAAGTCAAAAGGGAGTCTGAGGTCAAAACTCTATAATAGAGCTTAGACAGGGTACTTAGCTTGACAGGAACAGCAGTAGATGTGAACTGTTCAGGAGCTTGGTCCCTGCTGGCTGCTGCAGCGCTCGCTGCGGGGACAAGAGCCGCCCCTCAATGGGGCCGGGCCCGCTGCGAGGGGCGGCCGCCATGCTGAGTGACAAGCTTTTCAGGCAAACATTAAAATTGTGATCAGCTCTAACGACGGAGCACTAGGCCATGCCACCCAGTGGTTCAGCCAATGAGAGCGAACCTGCCGGGTGACGTCATAGCTGCGCCCCTGTCACGCCCCCCCCCCCCCTGTCTTTTCCCCTGTAGTTCACTGCAGACCAGGGAACTTGGCTGCACGCGCTGCCAGCCTGGCAGGCGCGCATGCAGCCCAGGCACTGGGTCCGTAGCCTTAGTCTTAAACCCAGTGGACAACTGCAATACTGCATCATGAGGACAGAACTAGATTCATGCCAGGTGCCGATGAACAGGTCTGACAATGGCATTCAGGGTAAGATAGCTTCAGCAGAGCCCTGCACCTAGCAAGTTAGGAGTTCCTGTGCCCCATGTTCTGGTCTTTGCCATGTCTTTATACCCTGTTGTCTCCGGCAGAAATAAACCTTTGTTTATTTAACTCTCTCATTCTGCCTGGTGTTTTGCGATCCTGTAAAAGTCTGGTCAAATCCACTATCGTGACAGTTGATTCACAGATTTTTTCTGAAAAGATGTTTCTCTGTCCTTTTCTTTACTTTGTACCTACATTTTTGTTGATATTTTTGTGTTCTGCATAATGGTGTACAACACACAGACCTTACTTGCAACTCCAGTCAAGGGGAATTCCCCCAAATAATAATTAGCCTACCTCATCTAATAATGAATCAATAGGCCAGAAAAAATAACATAAATATATCCTTGCTTACTCAGCTGTTTAGAACTCTCTGGGGCAATACACGTAAAACTTTTAATAAAGGTAAAAAACATTTGCCAGATTATGAGTAGTAACCAAAAAATGGTAGAATTTCACTTTATACGTCGAGCACTCTAGCATATGAACTGTGTACAACCCTTTTTTTTTATTGACTCTGACTTTGATTCAGAGACCTGATTGTGGCTAACGACTTGTATCACATTTTTGTGCTGGTTAGTGTGCTACAGCTGTTTATGCTTTGGACATGGTCAGGCAGATGGCGCTGAGCCCCGCTGAGGCAGCGGACTTACCCCCGGCATCCTTTATGAGGGTGGCTTTAGGAGGCACTTCCGCATGCTTGCGGAGATGGAGGAGACAGATCAATTTAAGTTTTGGCGCTGAGGGGAGCGGAGGGCCGTTCATGTGAGCGGTTCGCCCAATGAGGTCGAACCAGCTCTGTGACGTCACTGGCCAGCCCCCAGACATGTCCTCAGCCTCCGCGTGCCTCCGCACGGCTGCAGTCTTTATGGACTCAGCCTTACTTTCATACTGTACTTGGTGGATGTCATGCTTCAGCGCCTAAGGAGTTTCCATGTGCTGTCTCCATCAACCTGTCATCTAAACTTAGCATAGGTTGACCTTGATGGACGTATGGCTTTTTTCAACCACATCTACTATGTAACTATGTTACTACGTAACTATGTAACATCTTAGGCAGCGAACATGTGATTGTGATGTCAGAGCAATGACACAAATGGAGGATCAAAATCGTTCTATTCCGTTGAGATAACGTTCATTACTAAGTGACAGTGGTGAACACAATCGCCCCTAGAAAATGTTTAATTATGTCAACTGAACATCACAAGGCAACCAGCATGACGGTCTTGTGACATTCAGTGGATGCCATAAGGGCACTCAAGACTTTAACACAAATGAAGGGTACCTGCTGGATATGCTTTTGAAAGCATATTATGCACATTTTTTGTTCACTCTCAGTGTGATAATGTTGGTTTACTTTTATGCACCCCTTTTAGGCACCCTGCATTTAATCTTTCAGCTGTATAGCTTTAACAGTGGTTGCCTGGTTATTGCTTGTTGCATGTCTGCTATCTTGGTGGTGTGTGTGTGTATATATATATATATATATATATATATATATATAGACACTGGGGACGGCACATGCGCACTCCATTCAGTATCTCTCCAGCACCGTGGACACATACATTTGCTTACAGCATTGGCATATGACGGCCGTTTACTGTTTTATTTATATTAAAGAGCTCGCGCATGCGTGATCGTGTATTGCGGGTGAACTGACTGATATAGACCGCATGTAAGGCTTTGGTCCCGCTGCGTCCGGTGGCGCTCGCGGCAGCGTGTGCGTTACTCACCAGCAGGGGTATCCTCCTGAGCCGGTCCCAGTCCCCCCTCGCTGCACGGCTCACTACGTGCTGTGACGCGTCGGCCACCAGGGGATGCAAGAGAATTGTGATCCCGAGCGGTGATGCGTCACGTGGTGCACTGGTGAGCCAATCAGCGCCGGGTCTGGAGTTAGAGGCAGCTTCCCCCACCTCCAAAAGTTAGGGGGGGGGAAGGGAAGTGTGTGTGTATATGTGTATGTATGTGTTGTGTGTGTGGGGAAGGGGGGGAACAGCACGGAGAGCCCTCTGCTCAAACCATGCCCCCACCCCAGATCCCGCTCCCTACAGACCGCATATAGCGGTCAAGTGCCTCTCCACGCGCCGCCTGTCTGCAGTGCGGGTGCGTGGTCTGAGGCCGCGAGGCCTTAGCCTTAGGTGTATTTACATTCGCCTGTGGGTTACCATGGTGATATGCATGGGGACGCAATTGGGGTGTGCAGCATCGCTCCCTATTGGCCTGCATAGAGGGAAGTGAATCAGTGAGGATTCAAGCCTTGGGATATCAGCACTCACTGTGATTTTAGCTGCTGCAGTGTCAGGATGTGCTCACCACAAACGAGACGGGACCGCGGTGCTGAGGTGGGAAAGGTAATTACGCCACCCACAGCCACGAGGGCATGTCTTGATTGAAGAATGGTCTGGGATTCCGGGATCGGGGTAGGAGAGGTACGGATGGTAGAGGGTGCGGTAGCCAAGTCCAGGGTTAGAGAGAGAGACGTTGTCGTTTACCGTAAGCCAGAATCCGAATGCCAGAGATGAGAAGAGTCGTGATGCCGTATGCCGAGTTCGGGATGCCAGAGGTGCAGGAAGACGTAGCAGAAGCCGGTCCGGTACACGAGGAAATCTGTGGAACAGAACTAGGGAGGCAGAGAGTGATGAGAACAACTGGTTCTATGCTCAGCCGACGAGTCAATGAATCTGGAGGGTATATGTAGGTATGAGGAACCAATAGCCGAGAAGCAAGGCGGGGGGGTGTGAATGGGCCAGGCTGAGACAGGGATAGGTCTAGATGAGTTCCTGGAGGAGGAGCTATAAATCCTAG